>NW_026927183.1:230000-292256 GCF_032062105.1 Saccostrea cuccullata | reverse complement strand
TTTCATTAAGTCAAATACTGACTGATGTTTTTTCATGCTAATTGTAAGGCCATATTTACACGCTGAGTACACTGAATATATTATCCGGATTTTTCAGTTCTTTCAGAATCATGGCATGGAGTGACCGATTGACGTGCCTCAAACGAACAAATCAAATAACAATCAAGGAACAATGAAAATTGAGAAGTCACAAGTAAAATAAAATTTTGCACACGTAGATTACTGAAAACATTTTGCAGCAACGCATGCATACATGTCAATACCGGTATATAATTATGTTATCATATGTACATTCATTTATGCAAACCTTCTTAAGGACAGATGATACAAACAAACTTTTGTCAAAAAAAAAATGAAAATAACAACTTGAGCCATGTTTTAATCAATAAAATGAACAAGTTTCACCGCGTAGTTTTTAAATTTTTATTCAATTTTGCACAAAAATGGGATTTGAAGTGAAAAATATTTGTACAGATTAATAAGGATGGTTTCAGAGAGGCAGAACTTTGAACGTCTTAGAAGGTTTACAATTTCTTTATATTCTAGAAATTTATTATTTGCATCATTTTCAATGAAATTAGGCCAAAAAATGTATACCAATCCAGGCATCCATTTTTTGTTTGTATCATCTGGCCTTAAATCACAGTTTCCAAAGAGAAAATTATTTATTTTCTCATCCGTGAAATACAGTGGAGACAAAGAAATTTTCTTTAGTCAGATGCAATATATCTTAAAATGCCAAAAATTTCTCCGGGTGAATTGTTATCCTTATTCAGTCCAGTAGATGTGATACTAGTATTTTCCTTTTCTAAGTGGGAAACCACTTGGACACCGAAAATTTTTCAAGACAATTGAACCAAAAAGAAAATTAATATATGTTTTATTTAATTTTTTTTTTCAGAGTTGTCATGATTTTATTGAAAAAAAAACATTAACATAAAAAGCCCTAATGCCACCTAATTGAGCGTACCTCATTTTGATAATGATAATGCATTTCCTGTCGACAGTCACACCCGCCGTAACCCTTATGTTCTGATCAGATATACTAATTTATCCGCAATCAATTGTAATATACAAGTAATGGATATGACAATTGTTATGTGTCTATTATGCGTCAAACTTCTTATAAAGGGTTTTTGAATAAAGACAGTGGATCCTATTTTGGATCTTTCTGCGATTCCTCTACCAAGCTGTAAAGAAGCGAATTCAAAATATTTTACAAGCAATAGCAAGATGGACATATTAAATAAAAGATTTTATAAAGTACAACAATTTTACAAAATCAAATCCTTAGTGTCATGAATCAAACTTGAAACAACGATACAATAGTGTCACCGTTCGGAATTTGACATTTATCCGGAGTGTCACTAGTATTATAATAACCTTATCAATATAGAAACACAGCGATTTCATGATCAGTATACGATTAAAATTACTCTCTGGTTAACATTTTAAGGACAGGCATAATTATAAAGACAGATTTGATTTGCTAAATTCTGCAAATGGCAGACCAACCAAACACGTTCTCAGACGTGAATTAGATCGAGATCAGGATTTAAAATAGTACACTCGCAGCTGGACACCAAGAAATGTATTGCTATATTCTGCGGGTCAAATAAGGTTAAATCAAGGTAACGCGGTCATAACAACAGAGGCGATGAAAGCGACAAGTTTGTAAAATTGTGTTCAAGAATACACAGTTAAGATATCAATAATAAATAAATTTAAATTTTGGAAAGAAATAAATATTTTATAAAACTTCAATATGTGGCCTTATTTCTGGACTCTTAAGTCAACTAATTCTTCTGGATAAATATAAGGCTCGTTAAGGAGCACAATTAGTGCCCATCGCATTATCAACTGATTGTTGAAAGACATAATCTCGAAAGACTACATAAATGTAGAAATTTGTCAAAAACGGTTTCCAGTATCTTTAAAAATCAACTACCGGTACTTGTACGGATAACTTGTGTGTAGAATACCCAGACTGATTTTCAGCCAAATGATTTCGAAGATGACTGATCAAATTGAAAAAAAAAATCAGTTCTATTTTTATTGCTGTAGCAGCTATCTTTTAAATTGGAAGCTGCTTTATTGATAGATGAGTAGGGTTGGTTTCGGGTATTAGAGGATTTTTTTTCACATAAAAAATTAATTACATTTTAAGATCATCTCAATCTATAATTAAACATATCGTTGGTAGTCGCACGCGTGGCGCAGTGGTTAGAGCGAAGTAGGGAGTTGATCCTTACATCGCGAGTTCGAATCCCAATGTGGGACGTGGAGACCGGTCTTTGGATGAGACCGTATAAACCGAGGCCCTGTGTCGCAGTAGGTGCTGGCACGAAAATGATCCCTCCCTGCTCAATTGCCCTGAGTGCCGAGCATAGGACAAAATTGGCAGCTCTCCACCGGCAGTGGTGGCGACTCCATGTGAGTGAAAAATTCTCTCGAGGGACGTTAAACAACATACAATCAATCAATCAATTTATCTTTTATCCTATCCAGTTAGATCGCCACTTGATAGTAGCGATCTAGCTGGAGCGAATTAAAGATCTAATTTTAATTAGATTAGTTGAAGATAAAAGTATAAAAGTTGCCTGTGATTCCTCAATAAGACACCATGATACACTAATCTCCTCAATCAGAATGTCATTTGTACATTTTTGCCTAATGTCCTCTACAATTTTTTTTTTATTTTTCAGTTCAAATTTGAATATGACAAATGTCAAATACAAAATTAAATTTAAAAGAATACAACTTTTGTAGAGGACACTAGGGTATTCTAGAGGCAAAGTATTTTATAAGATTTGCTTTAAAACTGTTTTGTTTTAAGCTTAATTTGAAGCAATGCCTCTTAGATCGAAAGGACATGCCCAATCTACATACAGATTTCAAGATCTTGTAGATTTTTATGACTACATTCTGCATTTCCGTGCCTGAGCTTGCGCGTGCATTGTATTTTTGTGTTTCAAATGTTTTTGAGTTACAGATTAACAATAAATCTTGAGAAGTCAGTAATCGGAAAACAAATAGAAAGATATTATTGTCATAAATCTCAGAATCAAATTTGTATGTCAATCCCACCCAAAACAGGCAAAAGATCAAAGGGTACTCCAGCTACTAACTCGGAATTTACAAGAGAGTATTTGCGGATCTCAATTCAATACTAAGTCCTAAATCAAAGGCCTGTATCTTTGCACACAACATTCACTGACAATAAAGTCGCATCAGAGTTGATTAAAACTGCTGATAATCTTGACAATTTAATTTATACGCGATGCTTCTGTTTTCAAGGGATTTGCTGCAATGTAATGATGATGTAATTTTTATGAGTTATTACTTTAGTAGCATTAAAATAGTACTCGTTTTGTTTTCTCTCATTCGGAAAACAAATGAAAAGAAATCCACGATGCTATACTCTCACTGAAAATAAACGCTTAATTACAGCTTATGAATAACATAGCTAAATGGAATACTCTGTATTTCTCTTATGGAAAGAAGTACGAAAATTTCTCTATAACGACCGATTCCTGAGAGAGTTCATTTGAGGTCTACATGTATAGCGAAAAACTTCAGAAATTGTCAGGCGTATAAGTCTTAGATAATAATCTCATTCTATACGATACAATATCGTCACTATTAGCTTAAGAGTTAGACGATGTAAGAATAATTAGATTTCTTTTTTAAAAAATAATATTTTTTCGCGATTTGATTAAACTTAACTTTAAAAGTTAAAACTGATTTGAAAAACGCTCTTTCCATTTATATCAGAATAGCTGTGTAAATTTTCATATACATCCAAGTTCTTAAAAGTATTGTAGATGCACACTTGACTTATATATATTTTAAGTCTGTTGTCAAATATAAACACATGACCTCTTTTAAGAATACTCATTCATGTTATGTTTTGTCCGTTTATGACTGTAATAAATACGGCGCTGATAAGACGGCTCTTCACTCGACATTGAGTGGTGTAAGTCGTTCTTAGGTCGGGGGCTTCCGCTAATCTTCCTCGGCCACACGTTTATCTGATCTGAAATCTTCACGACAACACGAAATGATTGTTGCATTTCAGAATATGGCCTCCATTTTCTCTGATTCAAAATTGTAAACACAACAACTTCCTTCCGGGGGAGTGAAAATGAAGAGTTAATTTGTATCGCTTTCGGCAAAACTGGGGTCATAAAGGGTTTAAATGGATTTCTTTAAACAGTTTTTAAAATAAAATAAGACACTTAAAAATAATTTATATAAAAATGTTTGAATAAAAAAAATAATCATCTTTATTAAAATTTATTTTCTTAAAATTGAATGTTGTTTGTATATTTCGTCACCAAGAACTACTTCCCCCCTCCTCGATCCCTTCGCTTCTGCATTGTTTACCTTACGGTAAAGCCCATCGTGTTTAATGATATTTACATACGATTCTCTTTGTATTAATTCCATACCCTTATAGTTGGGTATTTGATCATGTACTTATGAATCTAAATGTGAAACTGAGTCAAATCCAAACAAAATCATGGCAGCCGAGATTCTTTACTCTAAAATATTGACATAGCTTAAATTTGTTTAGAGAACCATCGATCGAGGGGGGAAAAAGAGCGAGAGAAAAAAGTGAAATCGCCAAGAGGAAAGCGAGGATATATTGGCTTCACGCTAATGACATTATATTATAACGATAATGGAAAGTTCTCTTGCTTGGACACGGGGAGAAGATTCCGTAGATCTGTAAGGAGGAAAAAAGGCTGATGTCAGGTAGGGGAAAAACCATTTATTTAAATTTAAAAGTCGTGCATTGCCGGTTGAATTCTTCAATTTTAACAATCGTCAATTTAACGATAAATAATATCGTACCAAGTTTGTTTTCAAAATTATTTATATTTTAAAATCGGCAGCTTTCCGGTTTCCAGAGATATTATAAATTATTATTTATATCCCTGGTGTTTCCTGGCAAAAATGATAATTGATATAATTTATTTTACATCACTTTTTCATCCATACACCATTTGCTTTATATTTCATTTTATCACAAAGCGTATTAATCATACGTGTATGTATATCAAAAGATGCTAATGAAAGTAAATGCAGTGGTATCCGCGTGATATGGAGAATTTAACAGGTGTCCATTACATAAACCTACAGGATTAAAACATTCTTAGCAAGTGTTTATACTTACTTAAACAAATCACTAACGTAAAGTATATACTACATACATCCTTGTGGAAAAGGTAATCTACGAGTTCCAGAGTTTTGTTTTTAATCATCGTCGTATTGTGGTGAAGCAAGAAACATAAATTCGGGTCTGCTTTAAACAGACTTAATTGTGTAACTTTTTCATTTGTCAAAACAAATTTCTTAAAAATATACCGCTTTTTGATCAGAGCTTTGACGAATTACTGAAGTTAATGATAAACAAAATATTTACTCAGCCTTGGTTGGGGTGCATACTTGCCGGTCTTTTGATCTTATTTATTTTTATATTTAGAAAGTTAAAATTACACGTAGGTGTAAAAGCTTTGAGAATTATTAACTTGAAAAAAAAGATCTCATGGAAAATAACCAGGGGTACAGTAATGCAGATATATCCAGCAGTCTTGACCATTGTGCAAATAGCGTGTACTATAGATGTGTGAAGCAAGTGTTAATTTTGACTAATTATGTTAAACATATATGGTAAAATAGGAAATCTGAAAGAAAAGCGAAAGAAAGGAAAAAATAAAGAAAGGGATACATGATGCAAATTTTTGCAGTTTACACTATGTCGGGATGACTTAGTTTCTGTTTTAAAAACTTGATAAAATTCGATATATTATACAGTAGTGAAGGAGAAATTTCAAGAGTACTGTAAAACAAAATATTGAAGAAGTGGTGTAAATTAGATGTGGATACTTAAATTCCAAGGAACTTTTGGACAAATTGAATTCACAAGATTTTACCAAAATCAACAGCTTAAAAACTTTCAACTTTATACACAACCATTCCTCACGATAAATTTAAGTCCAGGCTTTTTTTTATATCATTGACTGCTGCTTTTTCAATAAAAATGGAGCTCGTAAATTTACTTGCCTTGTCATTGGTCATTTGCAAAATTATTTTGTCAAAAAACGTTCTGATTGTACACACAAGTACTCTGAAGTTGACATCAAAAAGATGCTTTTTGATGGAAAATATCTATGTTGTTTTTTGGAGACCAAGTCTTCCAACGATCTATTGGAATTCCCATGGGTACCGATTGTGCCCCGTTATTAGCCAACCTATTTTTATATTCAAATGAAGCAGAATTTGTGCAAATTCTTATGCGTGAAAAGAAGAAAACACTTGCTGTGGCCTTCAACTCGACATTTAGATATATCGACGACGTACTGTCAATTAACAATGGTAATTTCCATTCTTATGTCCATATGATAATCCTTGTGAGCTTGAGATAAAAAGATACCACAAAATTTGACACATCTGTTTCATATTTGGATATTTTACTTGAAAAAGACGTTAATGGTAATCTAACAACAAAATTCTGTGATAAACACGAGGACTTTAACCTTTCTATCGTCAACTTCCCTTACTTATGTAGCATATACCTTCATCACCTGCATACGGAGTTTATATATCTCAGTTGATTCGATACGCAAGTAGCATGCTCTACGTATGAACAAATTCTGAAACGAGGTAAATTATTGACAAACAAGTTGATGAAACAAGAATATCAACAGTCTCGTTTAAAGGCATCATTTCGGAAGTTTTGTAGTCGATACAATGACCTTGTCACAAATACAATTTATCTTGAGTCAAATGCTGACGGACGTTTTTCATACTTAGTGTTAGTCCTTTATTTATGCACTGAATTGACGACAGATTTTTTAGTTATTTTCCGATCATGACAAGGAGCACACGACGGGTGGGACCGGTCGGCAGGAGGTGCATACTGACTCCTCCGATGGTAACTGATCCTACCTCTGATGTTTTGGAGGTCTGTGTTTGCTCTGCTCCTATTTTGTATTGTTTTATGGACTTTGATCTTGAATACTGTTCGTTATCTCCATTTGTTGCATATCTGAATTATCTTAATTCATGTGAACAACTACCTGTTAAGTAAAAAATTCAAAAGGATTTAAAACCCAAAAATACAAAATTAACCCTTAGAGGTTAATTTTACCTCTACTGGTTTATTAAGATAAGGCGAAATTTAATTTGTCTGCAGTATTTTGTTACACCGTTGGTTGTCCTTATACAGAACACCATTAGCCAGTCTTGTACTTGTGCACAGGAAATGCATAGCCAAAATAACAAGAAAGGCGCAGTTTTTTTAAATTCATTTTAGATAAAATATAACTCTCATTTTTCTTTATCTGTCTAGAGATGTTTAGTTTGAATTCCTATTTAATACTCACTTCACAAGGCTAGTAAACAAACGGGAAGATGTCGATGTTATTTACTAAGTATCGGTTGCAAACTTTTTCATAAACCATTGCGTCAACGATTCATAAGAGGTCAGCAACCCAGCTAACAAATAAATGTGACATATTACATGTCAAGCTGATAAAGTGATTGACCCTTGAGGAAGTTATGAATCAGGGGAAAAAACCATTTCCAATCGAGCACCACAAGTCAACAGTCTGTTTTCTCGCCTGGATTAAGATTTTTAATCCAATCGTACGTTGAATCAGTCGAAGCCTCCTGCTGGTCTAATGCTTATTAAGGTTGACATATGTCTGCTTCAATCCCAGAGGCAAACGTATTTAGACCAATACCCCCACCGTATTGGCATGGCTTAATTAGGCCTGCTTACTGCGAAAACTTGTTGTCTCTGGAGAATGTACTTTATGTCACGAATTTGTTAGAAGAACAACCTTACTGAATTTATCAGTTTCTCTTAGACAAAGCGACAAGTACCATGTCATTGTAGAAAAAAACAACAACAAATATGAATACTAGTAATATTTGTTTAATTAACAGAAAACAATATATAGAGAACATTTAGTATGATGATTAAGGATAATGCTGATTATTTTCAGATAAAAACCACTTTATGATGACTCAGCGAAGTTGCTTCTTCCTCTTCTCTCTTGTGTTAACTCTGCTGTGCATCTCGTTGTTATTTACCTAATTAACTAACCAATCAATATGAAGTTCACTTAATTTGGACACTAAAGTATGTATTGCATGGTGAAGGCTGCACCCATCAAATTACTCGTATTGATCATCAACAGAGTGTTTAGATCATTGAATAAACATATTTCTTTCAAGAAAAATTGGAATCTGTATGAAACCTTTTTACTCCATCGACTTGTTTATTGTAAGATGAGGCACAAGTTCCAAAACCTACGACTGTCTCCCTTGATGCTGAGTTCTTTCACACCGCTATATCTCCCAGTGCTTGTTTTCCAACAATCCAGCACAAAAGTTTCTTTATATTTTAAAATTCTCATATTGAAAAGTTTATCTAAAATTAATTACTAATTGGTCAAATTAGCATATTAAGCCCTTTTATAAAAAGGTCAATGAACTGATTCACAGTATATTAACTAATAGGAAGCATGATCATGTGTGTCCCTCCGTGCTATGTCCACTACGAACAGAATACGTGACAAATAACAAATGACTAACAAATCAATATAGGATCATTAATGATACTTATACGGATTCGGAAAAAATGTAACCTGACTTGTAAAGACTGATACATTCACATTTGTTTTTTATAGATAGGGGACTATTGTCTGGTTTCTGACTACATGAAATATCCAAAGTATATAATTCCTTTAAAGTATTCTATATGTATATTTAAGAGATTTAGATTTTTAAGGATTAGGATTCAGAAGATCATATTTTCCTTTCTTTCTTGTATTTTTAACTATAAAATTGTGAAATGAGTTTCAAGAAATATCGAACGCGATTTGTTTTATGTGAACGAAATGTATGAAAATATTTTCTTTTCTTCAACTCAATATTACTACAGAATAATGAATTTAGTAAATTTTTTTTAACAATCAAGGACTAAATTTTTCTGAAGTAACTGAACGTAACTATGATAATTATTGACCAAAAATTCAAGAAAAAAAATGTGCCAAATTTTTCCAATAAACTAAAATCTTGTAAGCTTTTGAAACCTTCTTTCCAGTCTAAGAGCAGGATTAGGTAAAAATTTGGACATTTGTTTTCTCTGAAATACTGTCCACATTTTTAATGTATCAATTTGTTTCTTTGTATGTCTTGATAAACTAAGAATGAAATAAATATAAGAGGCGTATGAAAAAAAGAATCGTTCAACCTTAAAATATAAATAAATAAGGAGAACATCTGGGAAAGCAAATTAATTTATTTTAGTTATATCATATTATTTTCATTTGGTAGAATCATTTGAGAGGACCTAGTGGTATGATCTTTTTAATAAAATGAAATACTTAATTTTTGGAATAGAAAAAGCCAAGATATTGTCTGATTGTAATTTTTGAATTTACCGGGTAGTAGTAAATACTAAAATTACAATATGACAATATGATTGAGTACAGTGAGTTTCTATATTCTAGACGTCAATTAAAAAAAAGAAAGTTAATGATCTTGGTCTGACCTTGCTACAAATTAAAAATATAAGATTTGTTGAGTCTAAAAATTTCATTAAATTCTAATCACAATAAATATGACTAGAATCTGTCCTGAAGAAGGCTCGATCCGGAGCTTTTGAGCAGATTTTTGTTTGGACCTTTATTTTCTAAAATTCTGCATCATATTTGAGTTGTTACATTAAATTTGGATTCTACAATGGAAATTAAATCATATTCATTTAAAAAAAAAAAAACTGCGATCAAATTCCACACAGATTGGATTAAGTCAGGAACAATATTTTGTGGCGGAAGGATTTAGAAGAAAATGATAAAAAAAAATTTCCCTTTGGAAAGTACTGTTAAGATTACATTCCAATTTTTCCATGCTGGTTGCACACAGAGCTATTTTGTGCTGTTAAAATGTTTTATTCTTCTTCTGAAATATCTGTTGAATTAAGATTATGAATTCTACTATCATTCTAGTAGACAAATACACGTATAGTAATCACAAGTATGTTCTAAAAGTTTTGGAAAAGAAGCAGATTTTAACTTCAGTAATAACTTTTAAAAAAAAAATACATCATAGACCTCCACTTTCGATCGATTTTCTTTTCTGCATAATTTTGGTCAACTTTTTAAAATCAAGTTTAAGACATAAAAATTTTCTTGCTTGTGAAATTATATTGTATATTTTGTCCCATGATGTTTTCAATTTGGATAAAAAATATCGGAGAGAGAACTTCAATGATGTGATTTCAGATAAAAGACACACTTTCACTGAAAAAGGGTCATATCAAATTAAGCTTTTGTTTAAATTTGATAACACAATTAAACTTGATATAATTAGTCTCCAGAGTTGCCGAGGTCCATGCCACGTCTTACGTGAGTTTACATTCTCTGAGCTCAGATTGTTATATCATATAGAGATTAAAAGTGAGAGGAGTTCCTGATTTGTTACGTATGTACGTAATATTACTTTGAATTTGATTTACAACTAATCACTAAGCGTTAATTTCAAAGAATTCTAATTATAACCCCTATCTGTAAAACGCACACACACACATACATACACCCATCTAAAGAGACCCCCTATCTAAAAGTTAAAAAATGCTCTAGAGACCGGAAATTAGATAGAGTATATAAAGTTGAAACCAGAATCAATACTGAATCTTCCCATGGCGATTCCATTGTGATAACCCGTAATTATAGAGTGTCGCCAATTCACGGTTTTCATCGCTATAGTTATACTTGTCTGGTGCCGTAAAGAAATAAACGGGAGCTGGCAGCAAATTAATAAATATTCATCAGGGAGCATTCAGTCTAACAATGAAAACGATGATAAGAAATATATTTGTATTATACATGCATGTATGTAAAGATGAATGTAAGTACATGCTTAGAACAGTTGTCATTTAAAATGAAGTATACAGCATTTAGATTTGTATCGCAGCTAATTCTAATGCTGCCTTCTCTGTAAGTGGAAAAGTACAATACCAAGATTTAATACTGGTTGTGTCATTTCTTGTTATATTCCTGCTATATTATAAAATGCTTGGTATTAAAAACAAAAAGGGATTTAACAAGCAGTTATCTGAGTTATCTGCAATCTAAAACTTTACGCATTAAGTAATTTAATTATTTCATTGGTGGTAAGAGACATCACAACGTGATTTTTCAAAATCGAAATACTTATTTATTTTGAAACTAATTGAAGATTTAAGACTGGAGAGTACTGGAATTAAGAGATCAATTGCCCAAGTTATTAATTTATGCCTTAAAATAACGATATAATTTTCTTTTAAACCTAGTGCATATTATTTTATTTTCAACTATATAAGTGTACATTTTGGAAATGTGTTTTGATCTATATTGAAATATGGGGATAACAAACAGTATTCAAGCTTAAAGTCCATTTAAAATAATACAGATCGGGAGCATACCAAACACGAACCTTTTAAACATCAGATGAGGGTTCAGATGCCATGGAAGACTTTGAGTGAGCATCATGTCGATCGGTCACACTCGCTATGTGCTCCTTTTCATAATCGGGGAAAACGAAAAATTCCGTAAACAATCCTGTGTGTAATGGACAAACAATTAGTGTGAAAAAACAGTCTTCATTTGACTAAATCATAAGTTGTATTTACTGACAAGTTCATTGTTTCAACCACAAAACTTGCGAAAGTATGACTTCAAATGAAACTGTTGTTATCATTGTATCACAAACTTGGTTGTTAATAGCCTGCCTCGTGGCACGTGGAGCAACAGATTGAACCGAGAGACATAAACCCCATACATAGATTATAAATGCATATTGCTACATAAGTGTAGGAAGTTGACCATTGAAAAGTTTGTCACCACGACTACCATAAAGCTTTGTTGTTAGTCTACTATTAATGCCTTTTCAAGTTAAATATCCAAAAATGAAACAGATCTGTCAGTTTCTGTGGTAAATTTTATTTCAAGTTCACTGGGGTATATCAAGTCGACATATGAATAAATGTTACTATTGTAAAAAAAAAATTCAGTTATTTTCCGATCATAACAAGGAGCACACGACGGGTATGAGCGGTCGGCAGGGGATGCTCACTCCTCCATGGCACCTGATCCCATCTGATGTTTTACAGGTCCGCTTTTCCTCTGCTCCTTATTTGTAGTGTTTAATGGATTTTGACCTTAAATACTGTTCGATATATCCACATATTTCATGAAAAGAAAAACAAAATATGCAGGTAGAATGGAATATTACTACATAAAGATAAGGAAAGCTAACAATCTTGTTGTTTACTTGTTAGCCAGTCCTTGTCGTTAATGGCCTGTAAAACTGTGGCAGATTCTTTTATTTTGAGTCCCTTGTGATATATTGAGTCAACATTTGTGTGAAAGTTGCCACTATACAGTATCTTTGTCAATTGATAACATGTCGTCTATATAATTGAATGTCAAACGAAAGGCCACAGCAAGTATTTTCTTCTCAAATGAATTTTTTAAAATAAAGTCTGTGCACACAAAAAAAATCGAGTAATTAAGAGTCGCAGTTAGATCCCATTAAAATTCTAACATTATTGGAAGACCTGATCTCCAAAGAATACATAGATGTTGTCAATAAGGACCACATGTAAGAACTCCATGCAGTATCCTCTAATTGTATAAACTTAAGAAAACTTGTGAGAAGAATCAGAGCGGTTTTAATAATTAAAGTACCAGGTAATTCGTTTTGATTAAGAAGCAGTTTCTATGATATCAAAACCTTAAATTTTAATTTATCACGAGGAATGTTTGTATATATACAGGTAGAAAAGTTGTACGTTTTGATTATTATTTAGAGAAAATAACTCAAAACGAAAATGTTATCTTTTTTTCTGAATAATTTTTTCCCTAGCCACTTTCATTTTACAGACAGATAAATTGTTTATAAAGTTCAAGTTTTTAATTAATTCATTTGAATATTGTTAAAGTGGTTAATGTTCTTTATGCATTTTATCAAAGATGATAGTCAAAGACTTTTACCTGCTTTAAGGACAGATGATACAAACAAACTTTTGTCAAAAATTTTGAAATTAACAACTGGGGTCATATTTTAATGAATGAAATGAATAAGTTTTAATGAGTAATTTTTAATTTTTAATTCAAAGTTGCACAAAAATGGAAATTGAAATGAAAAATATTTGTATAGAATATTAAGGATGGTTTCAGAAGGGTAGAATGTGAACATCAGAAGGTTTACAATTTCTTTATTTTCTAGAAATTTATTATTTGCATCATTTGCAATGAAATTAGGCCAAAAAATATATATACCAACCCAGGCATCCATTTTTTTGTTTGTATCATCTGTCCTTAAACAGTAAGTTAGAATATTTTTCTTTCACTCTTGATTTTAATCAAAACGAAAATGCACCACTAAGGGATAAAGAATCTTGATTAAAAGAAGAAATGTATTAGTAAAAAAAGTATGATTTCATAAGGAAATTTGGGGAGGGGGAGAATTAGATTGAACTGATTCAAAATTAGTCAAGTGTGTCTTATTTTGGTATAGTAAATTACTTATTTTATAGCAACATTTGTCGTAAATGAAAATATAATGAGATGCTCAAATGTATTAAAAACCATAAAGTGACTATTAGTGACAAATCTACAAAATGCAATCTTTTATTCTTGAACATAGTAAACTAAATAATAGGATTCCAATGCCCCTCAACCTGAAGATAATGAAAAAAAAAATATCTATCGCTATTAATAAAGGTGAATACTTTTAACATGATAAGTAAATCAAAAGAATTGGAAACAAGTTCGTGTCAGTGACTTATCCTCTCCTATAATCATGCAAATCAAATAAAAAGACACAAATCGGTTGTAGAACATATCAACAAAAGGAGAAAGATACTATAAAATTTACCTGTAAAGGCAAATTAATATCACCCCATAACTATATTTTTTATTTCACACTGCGGACTTTTCCGTTTACGCGATCATAATAATGAGCATACGGCTGGTGAGATGCTTCTTCCTCCATGCTACCTGATACCTCTGATATTTAGAGGTCCGCGTTTGCTCGGCTCCTGATTTGTATTATTTGAATGACTTTTGAGCTTTAATACAATCTCTTTTTCCATTACAATATATGTGAAAAGAGACCGACCCAAAACACATTTTTTATAATATTAGAATGTTTTTAATCCAAAAAGGGGAACACAGTGACTTAGCCTGTAATGTATAACAAGAAAGGTCTTTTTTGTTCCTTTATCTTTCTTGTCCTCCAAGTGTCTTTGGTTGTCTTATTCTGTTGTTTTATTATTTTATTCAAAGTATTGAAAATTTTAATTTTATAGAAATCAAAAACTGTGATATTTTTTCTTAAACGTAAAACTAAGCTTTTCTTGATTTTCCCAATTTAAAAGCATATTTAATGGCAGCTGTTGTAATATATGCATATTTAATCTACAGCAATACTTTTATCGGGATGCTTGATAATTAAGCAGAATCATTAGAAGGAAAAACACATAGTTCTAGATTTATTATAATTTATATAATTTATCATTATTGTAATTTAAATCATAATTTAATAATTACGAATAGTATTCAAGCTTAAAAGACCATCAAACAATACAAAATTGAGCTAAGCAAACACGGGCCTCCACAACATAAAGGGTGGGATCGGATACAATGGAAGAGTGAGCATTCCCTGCCGTGCGTTGGCCACTGCGTTCCTTGTCATGATCGGGAAATAACGAAAAAAATCGGACGACAGTCCAGTGTATTTATAATGACCTAACTATTAGTATGAAAAACGTCAGTCAACATATAACTTTTATAAGATGCTAAATTGTATTTGCTGACAAGGTCATTGTATCAACCATAGAACTTACTAAATGATGACATTAAACGATACTGCTGATCAATATTTTTGTTTCAGCAACTTGTTTGTCAAAAGTTTACCTCGTTTTAGAAACTGTTCATACGTAGAGTGGTGTCTTTCATTTCAAGACCGGGATTAGAATAAAAACACGGATATTATAAACTTTGTATAGTTCACAGACCTTTTACTACAAAACGTATCTCGTATTTTTAAAATTATTCCCGTTGGTCAAGCTTGCTCTCTTGACTTTAATTCAAAATCTCCTTTAAACCTGTTTGATAAATAAGTTTATCTTTGGGGCTTTAAGGTCTTTTTAAACAGCGAGGGAGGTAATATGTATACAGCATGTACAAGATAAACACTCATATGAATAATAATTCCAAAATTATTTCTCACATTGGAGGGGCTTAGAGGAAATTGAAAAAGACGGAGGTTAATCGAACTGGCAACAAAGAGAGATGAGATTTCCATAATCTTCCCTGGCTTCCTACAGACCGTATCATTTATCATTTTTCATGGAGGCAAATACTGTAATGAAATCCTGGCGATTCTAACTAGCTCTCCAGATGAGACTTTCAAATTCAATTAACCCCTGACCTGTTTTCTCTGGGAATGAGGTGCAGGCCTAAACTGCCTTCTCAGTTCCATTCAGTTTTTATTTTATGAATAATAATAAACTTACTACCGTTACTCGAGAGAATTAACGCTTGTGTAGAGTTTCATGAAAACTGCGCGAAGTATATTTAATGGCGTCTAGTCACTTACTCAATGAAGGCTTGGTACTGTATTTTATGTTTCTTTTACAATTGAACTAGAAGCTATAAGGAGATAGATTGGAGGGTCTCTGATGCTTTTACAGATACTATGTTCTGAATTAGTGTGCAACAAAAAATTTGCATAACATACGATCCTATTGTAATTTGTTCGCCGAGATAATTTTTCTCCATTTATATAAATGTTTGTCTCTGCAGTAAAACTAGGCTGCAGTGGGATCTGCAGGAAACGGGAACCACTAACAAAAATCTGAATCGTGCCGTAAAGGGAGTAACGAATTCTTCTATTTTCTGGGTGATGAGTCGATGCTGCATGTTTTTAATGTCGATAACTGTCATGATTTCCTGTGCATTCTTGTACAGTATCGTAGAAGCATGTAGAAGATAATGTTTTAGTGGTCTATTGGTAGCAATATTCCGCGTGCATAATGATTAACCGAAACACATTTTTACAACATTTTTCACAAATAAAGGTGAAAAGACAAAATGGCATCATTTCGGTTTTACTTCCGCCCTCTTGCTTTTATTATATCCTAATGTTTCGGTTTTTACAAGTCTACTATTGATGTTAAAACATTTCCATGATAAATGGACACGATATTTGAACTGCCTCATGCTTATTGCAACAACGTGAATATCAAAAATTATATTCAATTATTTTTCATGGGATTGTTCTTCAAAAGGAAGCGGATTTATGGATAACTGTTAGGGTGGTGCTCAGCTTGACACAAGAAAACACAACTAATAGTTGAGGAATTGGAATAGTCATTTATTTAACAAATAAATGACAAAGTATTATGCAAATAAAACATATAAAACAGTTAAAAATACAACAAACTAAAAGCACAATGCCATAATTCAATAGAGGGAGTTGGGGCTTGTTAAACATTCCAAAAAATGCCACATCCCTAAAAATAGAATATAAAAAAGTCATACACATAGTATTTAGACTAGAATAAATCAAAGTTATGAGACAAGATAATTTGACAAATTGTATATACAAAAAGTGTCAGTGGATTTTCTTTAGAAGAAAAGTTACATTATCGGTTTTTTCCCTACTTATATTCAAATCAGCTCAGTACTAATATTAAACATTGTGTTTTGTTTTAATTTTTTCTCTGAGGAATTTGAATGATAAAAACATTTGAATTTTAGAAGCATTTCTCCGAAAAAAAAATCTGATTAATTTAAGCGGAACATTTCAAGCTCTATAAAGCGAAAAGTACATCTCTTTGAACTGCTCATCAAAGCAGTGCAGCAATATGCAGCAGAAATATTTTTTCAAAAACAAACTTTATTTATCAATATCTATCGTAACTTTAATTAAAAACAAGTGGGAGGTAGACATACATAATTTACAGATTGACCTATAGATTTCAAAACCAAGTACTCGACATAAAATGCCAGAGTGGGCAGTTAAAAGCATCGTAATAAAACAACCAGAAATTGCACTGAAGATAAAACACAAATAAACAAATATTATATTTAATAACATGTTTAGGTACATTCAATCGAACCAATCTTCAACTTTTTTTTTTGCATGAAATGATTGAAAAACAATAACACTTTTGCATTTAAATGTTATTTTTATAGTTTGGCCAAAAATATTATCTACAGATAAAATATTTACAATGCAATTTTCATTCAAGCCTAGTTATAAAACAAATAGCTCCCTGAACAACCTTTGATGTGAAAAGAGATGTATTAAAAGTTAGATTTATACATTATAAATTAATTCAATTTCTAACATTGATAATTTACTGATTTAAAACAGTGCACTCTACGCGTGTGTGTGGTACTATGTACTTACACACATCTAATATATGAGTAAGCAGAATACTAGTACTCAGTATTGTGTACATCAGCTAGCTGAGAATGGTAACTCTTTTTCCCCCTTTTTGTATTTTAGGTTATTTTATAGTAGTTCTGTTTTCAGATTTTATAAGAAACGTTATTAAAAATTTAGACCAAATCAGGATTTGTCTGAATTAATTTTCAAAAACAATAGTAGTTTTTTTTATACAATAAATATGGGTTAAATTCGATGTCGATCGTTTATGGGAAAAAAAGAATAGATTTTCTTTTAGGGATTAAAAAAGTAACCGTATCGTATATTTTAAACATATTTTCTTACCCAATCGTCTACAGGTGAGGTTTTAGAGTATCATACTCATGTACTTCCATCTGGAATTGTTCACTGCTGAGTGTTTAAACTGATACAAGTAGGCATTGTGCACATGTACGACAAAATTATTAAACGACACTAACATTATAAGCAATATCTTTTGAAAAAAGGATCAAAATTATCAAAACAAAAATAAATTCCACTATGACACGAAAGTTATACCGTATCCTATTTGAGTAAAACGAAAACTATCAAGCAGAAATGAACGCATTAATAAAAATTCTTGAATTGAGAAGAACTAAAGAAAAAATAATTTTACAAAAAAATAATATTTTTTTTAGCCACAGAAACAAAAAAATATAGGATGCAAAATGCTTCCAAAAGATCAGCTAAAACAAAAAAGTTCTGTTAGAATTTATCAAATTGATTTTCTTTCAAACATTTTCCCGAAAGTCCTATTTTTAAAAATACCTCTGCACGATTTCAAAGTTCATATACGAGTATAAAAGAAACTTTCCACTGATTAAGGTTAATGGCAGCATTAATTCGGTGATAATCAAACTTATGAATTCAAATATTGGTCTAATTAATTTGTTTTACGTAACATGAATGGACATTACGTAAAAAATATAAATTTTTATTTTTTACAACATTTAGTTGTCATGACTTCTATCCAGGTGAAAGAAATCAAACAGTTTATGACTGCTCAATAATAATTTTTAACCGATTGACATCGAGCTTCTAAGTGGGAAATCGCTTTGTCTCCATAGATAAAGCGATTTCTTGTTAGGTATGCAAGAAAACGATTTTGTTGTCCTTCTAGAATGGATTAGATCACAAGGGTGATCGAAGGCCGGAATCTTGACTCTTATCTTTAAAAACAAGTTATTATTATGAAGATGTATATATAAGTTACCTGTTGTCAATTTCTATCAGGTGCGTTGTTGTAGATCAGGCATTATTTCGCCGTTGCCTGGGGCCAGGGTCACGTTGTAGGCTATATGGTAAATGACGGTATAATAGAATTGGATTTATTTATCGACTAAGTTTTAGTAGCGAGATCCCTGGGCTTTATCTGGACAGTAGAACTTGGTGGACTACTAGTAGCTGGGTTCATCTATCTGTTAACAGGGGTCCCTAGTTTCTGTGTTTTCCGGAATTTTTTATTTGGATTTCTAAAGTATACAGTAGGACAGTGAATTTCATTGTGCATGCATCAGGAAAATATTAATGACGTGTGTCATATATGATTACCTGGTCTTGTGTCTTAGGAATAATTACCGAGCCACGTAAAGAGACATTGTTAGGTAAGTTTGTTTTGTTATGTCTAACATGTAATGCATAGAAAAGGAAATTTTCTACACAGAAATAATATTTTATGGCTTAAAATCTAATTTCATTTGATTTACCTAGCATTTAAGAACATATTGTATTATTGCAATATACAGTGTACATTAACTTGTGTCCATGAATCTGTCCCTTTGTATTGGAATGGAAGAAATACCCTTTTCCTGTAAGCGATAGCTTAGAAATATAGGTGAAATTTAGGCCACAATGTAATTCTTATGCAAAGATAACTTTTGATAATCCAGTGAATTCTATATAAATGTAAATAAGGTAAATATCGTTCTGCTCATTGATCCAAATGTCTGGGAACAATATATGCCTGGCCTGCATCTAGAGCGACTTGCAAAACGATAAAGTTGATGAAGTGGACATTGTTCATTGCCTTATAAACTACATTGTCCTTATCTTCCTAAGGTCAGTGTCACAATCAGAATTGTCCACACTGACAGATTTTATGATTACTTGTCAAAGGCAGAAAACAACAAACCCTGTCTCCTCCTAATAACACGACATTATTTATAGTTTGTCACGAAAGGCAAGATTTGTAATATTAAAAGAACACCCACCCGCAATGTCAATGAAAATGTCCTCATGCTCCTACAGAAAAAGATACAGTAAATAAAGTCCTATCACTAAGGTTTTGTATTGAGTTTATTGAAATCGTCAGATTCAGCTTTGACTAAAGAAACAAACTTTACATGGAATTCAATTACATCTCCTTTCCCAATCAATTCTGGTGACCATACCAATGTTATTAGTTCTCCTCTGAATAGAGGGCTCAGCGGCAACAATTCCGACTCATCAATGAGCCGAGCACCATCTCAGTAATTGACGAGGTCCCACTCAGATGAATTTCATCTCCGGCGAAATAAACCTTATTTTATAGAAATTTTCTTGATAACATTGTCAGATGGGGATTTTCTTTATCAATATATTGCAGTTTAGGAAGTTTTCATCATAATCCGTTGAAAGGGGGATATTGAAAAAGACACACAATTTAAAAGCCTTGCATTGGTATCTCATGATTTAGAGCGCAACTGGATCACGTTATTGCTATCGAGGGGCGTAATATTCTTCATTTTGATGCATTTTGCCTTCGACTAAAATAAGCCTACTTGATAAAACAAGTACATTTAAGGACAGATAATACAAACAAAAAATAGATGCAGGATTGGTTTTCTTTGTTGTCTGTATTTTGGTTATAAAGGATGCGAATATCAATTTTCTTAAATATTCAGAAATTGTAGACTTTCTATGATATTCAAAATTCTACAGTTCGTCAGTCGTTCTTATTAAAATATAGACCTCTTTGTCTCGATCTTTATATGAAACTACAGATGATGCCTATAGAAATGGATGTCTGGATTGCATTATAATTTGTATATTTTTAGTTGTAAGTCACGCAAATAAAAACATTCAAAAATAATGAGAAATTGTAAACTTTCAATGATGTTCAAAATCCCCCGTCTCTGCAATATTCCTTAAAAATCTATACAACGCTCAGACCAATATTGTGAAATCAATGAGCTGTAATGCACCGTTATAAAATGTTTAATCTCCAATAATTAATTTATTCGTCTGTTTTTTTGTTTTTTTTTTTAATGATACATATACAAGAGGTAAATAAAGCAATGAATATATCTTTTTTGAAATAAGAATTTAAACTGGAAAACTGGATGATCAAAATGTTGTTATGGATTCTAAAATCTTGTATTATGTCAAATTCTTTCAGAGATTTCTACTCGATCTGACAATTTGGTATACAACATTACATAGAGCAGCACATACAATTGTATTACATAGTAATTGAAATAGAACGATTTGTTAAATACCTTCTAAATATTATTTATATTTTAAAGTTATCGAAAAATAACATTTATTAAAGAGTTTCAGAATTGTCTAAATGTGAAAAACAGAAAGGTAAAACAAGAAGTGATACCTTCTTATCAAAGGTATTAAAAGTACAGTTCAACATATTTACCTGCCATTGTCGATTTTAACGCTTAGTTAAAGTACATGTTTGACTTAATAATTTACACATTATCCTTGACTTTTCCAATTAACCGAGTAAATGTTTAAATATTTCAACAATTGTCTGCGAGTTTTCATGCTTTATCAGTATCAATGCATCTATTGTGAAGTTCATGATATAAATGTGATTACACGTGTTTAAAGGTGTAATGATTATAGATGTAAACTTTAAGAAACACGGATTTCTGGCACACTGTACACAACTCCTTGTTGGACATAAAAGTCTACAGCATGGCAAACATTCTTCTTTAATAAAGTTAATGGATATGGATTTGTAAATTTAAAGTTTACACCGTGCGATTTAAAGTTATCTTGTCGTTCAGGGAGGAAGGACTACGTTTTAAATCATCTTTATCCAGTTTGCATTAGATCGCAGTTTATCCATTTCGCATAAGATAGCAGATCCTAATTTTAATTTTTATCAATTTGTGTTTTTCCTGCTTTTTAGTCAATATATTTTCAAAAATTTTGATACTACATCTTTACCAGATTTTTAAACTGAAATTGAAGAAAATACGGTGTAAAAATGTGTTCAGCATTTAGGTAATTAATAACTGTTTTTATCTGTTACTATAATATACGTAAACAATGTCAAAAGATGTACGAAAGTTGACAAACTCTGCCTACAACTTACGTAAATTTTCTTATTGTTATTGCCAACATTAGTAAATTATCACCCATCCTTCATTTGACAGCATGAACGGGTCAGCTGGCTTGTAGTGTGGTTATAAACCGCATCTTAAAATTTTGTTTTTATTTTAACTTGAACAAATGTGATGCCTCAAGCAATATGCTTGATTAACTGATAAAAGTGCCAATACATGTAGTAATTTAAGCCATAAAACTTTTAATTGATAGTTGCAAAATTGCTTATAAAACATAATCTGGATTATGTTAATATTTTTACAGGAGTGAATGCATCCATGCATACACGTATAAACATTAGCAAAACCCTTGCATTGTTTATGTTTTTTCATTCAAATGACGTATTACCTTTTTTGTTTTTGTTTTTTTAATTCGGTAGCACACTTCTGATTATTTTGAGGTTTCCCTCTGGAATAGTTTAACTTTTCAACAAATTTTGGCGTATAGAATGTAGGGAAGAAGGTTAACAAAAGATGTAAATTTCTTAACAATGTTGTAAAATTGACAATCTGTTTTAAGTATATGTAGTTTGCAAACATATAAAACGATCAAAATTGGTCCACTACCAAAATCTAAACTTCACTAGGCTGAGGCCAGTGTACAAGCCTAAAAATGGTGCTCTGCTTGATATATTGAAAATATAGATGTTCTGTAAAGTGATATAAATACTATTGCTTGATTCAAAGTATCTTTTAATATCTTTTACATCTAAGGAACATTTAGGAGATGAAACTCATTTACAAATAGTTACAGTAACAGTGCATAACGAACACTGCCCTCTATCAAAATATGAAATCATTGCCTTGATATGGCTCATGCCTTAGGTCTTGATACAGGACTAAGTTGAAAAGAAGCAAGCAATTATAGTATTTCTATCACTTATAGAACCATTCCTCGGATTAAATTAAAATTTAAAGTTTTTTGATATCAAATTTAACTGTTACGTAAATAAAAATGAAAGTCGGACATTTTCCTATCTGGTGATTTGTCATGATCAAAATCACTTTGTCAAAAATCAATCAAACTCTACATGCAAGTACTCTGTAGTTGATATTAAAAGGATGCTTGATTTCTTCATTGACAACATTCATGTAGTATTTGCATGGAGACTGTCTTCCAAAAGTGGAAATTTCAGTTGGTACTATTCATGCTACTTTATAAGTTTGCCTGTTTTCATATTCCTATGAAGCAGAATTATTTAAAAAATTCTATACGAGAAGAGGAAAACACTTGATATGCCCTCAACTCAACTCGATACAGTGTATTTAGATATATCAACGATGTATCATCAGCTAGCATTACTTACTTTCATTCGATGTAATATATCCCAGTGAACTTGAAATTGCAGACGTCAAAGTCTGCCACATCTGTTTCATATTTGGATATTTTACTGACTATAGACGGAGAGGGCCAGCTCACAGCTAAACTTTCCATATATGAAGTAGGAACCCGTTATCACCCACAAATGGTATTTACATGTACATCTCAGTTGATTCGATACGCAAGAGCATGCTCTGCGTATATGAACAATTCCTAAAACGAGGTAAATTATTGACAAACAAGTTGATGAAACAAGAATATCAGCAGTCTCGTTTAAAGTCATCTTTTCGTAAGTTCTTTAGTCAATACAATGACCTTGTCAGCAAATACAATTTATCATTGAGTCAAATGCTGACTGAAGTTTTTCATACTGTGTTAGTCCATTATTTATACACTGAATTGACGACGAATTTTCCCGTTATTTCCCGATTATGACAAGGAGCACACGGCGGGTGTGACCGGTCAGCAGGGGATGCTCACTCCTCCATATTTTTGCTATACTTGAATTTCAACAACCCCGTTTAAAGTCGGTACTTTGTACATTCTAAGTTCGATATAATTACATTGTAAGCAAATTTTATTTTGTTTTGTTTCATGGACTTTGATATTGAATACTGTTCATTATTTCCATATCCTTCCCAACTAATTTTATATATGATTCACTGATAAAATGATACAGCTCATTACTTGTTTGCATTTAATTAAGCCCTTGCCAAAGACAAGACAAAAATGTAAATAAATCTTACCAGTCGTATCAATTTGAAATGGTTTTTTTTTATCAATTTTAGTTGCCATGAAAAAAATATCAGTCTTTTATAGGACAGATTTAAAAGGAAGAAGTATTATCAGGGAAAACTATTGTTGTTCGTAAAACGTAAAAATTGTTGTTCATAAAAGTGTTGGAAATTATATATTCGCTTATGTTTTGTTCACATGAAAAAAAGTTATAGTCGCTTAAATAGCTTTCCAAAACAATTTTTATCAATTTGGAATTTCCGTTATTTTTAGATCAATGTAGAGGAAATAAATCCTTGTATTTACATCACGTGCAGGTCAATATATATTTTTCGATATAATTACATTCAGAGAGATGGAAATTATTCAATCATATAATAAAATCTATTTATTGGTCTTATTTGGCTGATATGTTTCATATGAATTGCTAGGTCTTTGTTTTTATACTGAAAATGAAAGTTTCGCCCACCTGGTCAATGGTTATATAGTTAACGGCGGCTGTATCCGGTCACCAGGGGATGCTTTCTACTCCTTGGTACTTGATCCCGCCTCTGGATTTTCAAGAAGTCCGTGTTTAATACCATGTACATGTGTAGATCTTTTTGAGATTTATCACTGTTTGTTTTCTTCATCTTTTTCATCCCTTATTCATGGACATTGTATCAGAAAAAAGTGTATGCTTGCTTAAACTTGTGCAAAATAGTGTCGGTCCCCAGGGCAAGAGTTAAATTGGTCCAATATTGAATTTTTCATACAAGTCCATACTTCATCTTCCAGTTGGAGGTCTAAGTGGTCATAGATTGAAAAACTCATGATACTCAAGCGACGTTTAAGGCCAGCGAGCCTTTGTTATTTCATAACACCTATTATCTCATCATAGAGTGTTTCCCAGCAACAGCGCCAAAATATAATAAAATTTTCATTAAAAAAATTATAATAGTTCGATCAGGTATAGGTGATAATAATGCCAATTGTCCTCATGGAAAGTGGAGCGTTGTCTCACTGTATGCAATAATAGAAAGCATCGTTGACCTGATAACATTTACATATTAATTAGCAGAGAGCATCGCGTCTCCTGATGACTCTATTATGAAATATTGCGATACAGGCGACTAAGCAGACGAGTTAAGATTCCACAGTGCATGTTGTTAATACACCTACGGTATCCCGAGAAAAATCTAACGACAACATTATATCGGTAAGCTTAAATATTAGTCTCTAACTTAAATCGTATATTTACTATTTGTAGATTATGACTTATTTATGAAGTACTTTAATTTTTTTTATTGTAAGCCTTAAAATGGAAAATAATAAATTACAAAGGCATCTAGCTGTGAAATGCAAAGAGATTCAAATATTTTTGCTTGTTTTTAAAAAGGATATGTTAAAAAGACAGGAAAAATGCATGCTGAAATATTGTGCATCATTCTGAATTTAATAATGAACCTTTACCGTTCCAGAAATATAATGTGCATTGATCTGTGGTGCACTTTAAAATGTAGAAACATTCTATTCCAAGTAGAATTAAATGTAAATCAATAAGTTTTCATTCTTATATTACCGGAGCTTTATATTGCAAGATGTAAAAAAGTAAAATAATCAAAATTTCAACTGTTAACAAAATAACTTTTTATAAAGCAAATAATCGTTTGGCAGGTAAGATAAACATTTTGTATAAAATTGCTTTAGTGGACCCTGCTGGTCAGCTGGGAAGTTCAGTTATACCCTGGGGAGATACATGTACAAACAACATTCACGCTTGATTTGTGATATCATGTGTCTATGAAATATTGATAAAGTTATCTACAGGTCTAATTTGGCGTGACATATATCACAATTTTAAATAGTTTTTCATTCAAAGTTTCACAATAATGGAATTTGATTCCAAAGTGAAAAATATTTGTTTAGGTTAACAAGGATGATTGCAGAAAGGTGGAATTTTGAACATCATAGGTTAACAAATTCTTTATATTTTTAGAAATTTATAATTTGCATCGTTTGCAATAAAAATGACCCAGAAATATATATCAATCCAGGCATTCATTTTCTTGTATCATCTGTCCTTAAATAAGAGATTTTTATTTACCAATAAAATGCTTTCTTTATATATATGGAGATGAACGTCTGCAACACTGCAGAATTTAATTTAATCAATATTTTATTATGTAAGATCACATGATAATTCTAATGATCCTATCACGTTTGTCTTATTATTAATTGATTAATTATGAATTGAAAGTTCATCAAATATTATTATATCTATATGTACAGTATTACAATTTATACCTTATATTGATGGAAATTCCTAAGTCGACCCATGACAAATCTTCACAATCTTTCCAACATTTCCTCTAAAAAACTAATCGACTAGCTATAGTTTAAAGGTATCAGATATTTATTGTTTCATTAACAGTAATCAGCATTTATAAGAAGTAAAGAAGCAGGTTTTGAGTGGATATAAATAAGAAATAATAATAATAAACGAAAGATAGCGAAAAATGTTTTTGTAGAGCTCTGTTATTAAGCATTGAAACAATTCGTGCTTATAAATTACATGTACTAAAAGAGAACTGCTTTTCCCCACCACAATAATTCTTTTCTCCAGATCTACAGAGAAAATAGATAATAACTTTCTAGACATTATATTGATAAAAAAGGATCAAGGTCAATATGCTTTCAGATAAGTTTTTGAGAAGTTTCCGTTGTGCCCGAGGATTTAGCAGGTGTAATTTGCTGTCGACAGATACGTCTGTCGTGAAAATTATTTCAAGTTTGAATCATTGTATTGCTTAGAGCACATCCATCTGTCTGAGAACATCAATATCACTTAAATTAGCGGTTTTCAGAAAAGATATTAGTCTGTTTTGTTTATAACTTTTGTTCAGGACAGATGGTATAAATCCTCCAAAAAGGATTCCTGGATTGGTACATATTGCGGACCTTTTCTGGTTGTAAATGTTTCAAATGCTCAATTTCCTATATAATGGGAAATGATCTTTCTTTAATGTTAAAAATTTAACATTTCTGCCATCATTTTTAGAGATATGTGTTTGCTCTGCTCTTATTTTGTATTTTGGATTGTTTAATGGACTTTTGAGCTTGAATACTGTTCGTTATCTCCATATATTTCATGCCATCAATGTAGGACATTATTATTAAAAAAATTATACTATATGCGGTTACACTTATTTATTTAATTTTTATGAACATGACATGAAAAATGTTATGTTTCATAAATAAAAATCAATAGAAGAAAATTAAAATGAATTGAAGATAGGACACTTTGTACTTCAAGCCTAGTTTCTATTCTTATTTTATACAGCAAATACCCCGATATTTGTACCATCAGACAAAGCTACTAAGTGGCTGGTTCATTTTCTTTTATCATGATTGATGATCTCATCATTGCGGTAGACTGAAGGACAAACGACCAGACCGTCTGGGCTGGAGGTGCTATAATGGCCATGTAGGTCTAATAAGGACTTAATGCCATCGGCATCTCCCATAAGACCTTATGATGGCGTTCACTTAATAAGGGACGTTTTATTCAATTTAGGGTTAATGCATATGTATGTGAAATGGTCTGAAAATATGAAGTTTTTGTTGTTGTTGCTAGCTTAATTTTGTTATTTCTGTACTCAAGGAGTGGATGAATATTTGATGTAATTCAACTTCATTCTAGGACTTGTCTTACTACTTTTTAGTTTTGGATGATGGTAATTATTCATTTTATTCAGTTTTCTATCTTTCTTTAAGCTGTTCTTTTTCAATTTTTGATTTTGGAATGCCATTGTTTTCCTTAAATGCTATGTATCTGGCTTTTCCTTGCAATGACACCAGCTGCTAGTCATTTTTCTGTACATGTCTCAGCAGATATATTTCATTTTGTTTAGTAAATATGATTTAAAATTCATATATATTGTTACATTCTAGTTTTTAATAACCTGCATTTAAAGTAGATTTATCGATTAAGCTTTTCCTTGTTTGCATTCTTTGAGTAGAACAGTAAATTTGAGGCCATAATTTTTTTTCTTTCATAATTCTGTATCACCGAGAATGATCAAAAAGAAATTGATTTTGCTATATGTTTTCCTGTAAGTGCCTTTCACTTTCCATGTAAACATATCTAGCATCCATTTGGAGAATTCCTTTGCAGAAATTGCAGAAGTCAGGCAAAGTGAACATGAAATGGATTAGATAAAAACCGAAGTCTTGATTGATTAAGTCCCTTGAAAATATAGTTCCCCATTATATTTATATAAATCAACTGTTTTCCAATAAGGAGGGGTAATAATGGCAGTCGTTAATCATCCTCGGGTGACAGTATAAATAATCTGTCAGCTTTCTTTCTATCATCTACAAGAAGTGTGTGTTACGCAGCCACAATCTTTCACTTTTTTTCTATCGAGATAAATGAAAAATCGAACACGAGATTAAGTGGGGTTCACAGTGGTGCATTCTTTGGTAGGTCGACCATTTCTCTATAATGATATTTTTCAAGTCCCTTCTCAAGTACAAATTATACAATGTTTCTATCAGGATTAGATATTTGAGCGTTGGTCCCTTTGTCCGTCTATCTGTCTGCCTGTCACAGATCATTGATTCTGATGGATTTGAACTAGTCATAACTTTCAAATTCTTGATTGTAATAAGTTTCAAATGTATTGTGATTTATTTAATTATAATGTGAGATAATGCCATGCCCTTGACCTTTTCTAGAGATCATATTTTAAAGATCAAGGTCAGTGAAAATGAAATAGGAAAAGAGTGTCCGGGTGGAAATTTCAATGAAAAAAAATAAAGTTTGAGTATTTTGTTAATGACACATTAATTTCCGTTTACCAAGGAGCATACGGCGGGTCATTAACGGCGGGTCATTAGGGAATGCTAATTTTTCCAAGGCATCTGATCCCACCTCTGGTCCCATCTCTGAGATCAGTGTTTGCTCTGCTCACAATTTGTTTTGTTTCGATGGACTTTTAAGCTTGTTAACTATCCATTTCCTTCATATTTCGTTATACTACTATATTGGTTTTCAAGGATGAAATCGTAAAATGAGGATATATCTTTTTTTCAAGATTGTTTTAAATTATCAAGACCATTTTTTTTTTTTTTTTTTACAAATGTAATATGTTGGATTTTCCATTCTTCTTTCTCTTTGGCAAAACATGTCGGCACTATAAGGAAACAATAAACCAATTCTTTGAACTTTTCTTAAATAGATGAATTTTTCAGAATGTCGAAAAAAATCTCTGTTGGCAATAGTTAGTTTCTTAAAACCAGTATGTAGTGGAGCTTTTGGAAAAGTTTTTAACATTTTCTTTGGATGAAATATTTGGAGATAACGAACAGTATTCAAGCTCAAAAGTCCATAAACCAATACAAAACAGGAGCAGGGCAAACACGGACCTCCAAAACATCAGAGTTGGGATCAGGTGCCATGGAGGAGTGAGCATGCCCTGCCGACCGCCCCCTCCCCTTCCCCAGGTGCTCATTGTCATGATCGGGAAATAACAAGAAAATCCCTAGACAATTAAGTGTGTAAATAATGATCTAACAATTATTATGAAACTTTCAGTCAAAATTTGACTCAATGATAAATTATTTTTGCTGACAAGGTCATTGTATCGATCCTAGAACTTACGAAATGATGACTATAAACGGAACTGCTGATATTCTTTTTTTATCAACTTGTTGGCAAATATTTACCCCCTTTTAAAAATTGTACATACAAAGGGCATTCTCTTGAATTGTGTATTGAATCAACTGAGAGATATAAATCCCTTATGCAGATGATCAATTTATATTGCTGTATAAGTAAGGGAAGTTGACGATTGAAAAGTTGAAGTCATCACGTTTATCATAAAGCTTAGTTGTTATATTACCATTAATTTCTTTTTAAAGTAAAATATCCAAATATGAAACAGCCATATGTCAGACTCTGTAGTATCTTTAATCTCAAGCTCACCGGGATATATCGTATCGACATAAGTATGAAAATTACCATTGTTAATTGACAATACGTCGTAGATAAATCTAACTGTCGAGTTGAAGGCTACAACACGTGTTGTCTTCTTTTCATGTACAGATTTTGGACAAATTCTGCTTCATATGAATACATGAATAGGTATGGCAATTGGTAATAACGAGGCGCAATTGGTTAACATGAAAATTCCAATAAATTGTTGGTCTCCAAATTATTGATAGATATTGTCAATCAGAAACTAAAGCATCTTTTTTATGTCACCTTCAGAGTACTTGTGTGTACAATCAGAATGATTTTTAGCAAAATAATTTTGCAAATGACCCATGACAAGGTAGGTAAATTAAAGAGTTCCATATTTATTTAAAATGCAGCTGTCAATGATACCAAAAAGCCTGGACTTTGCTTTATCGTGCGGAATGGTTGTGTATAAAGTCGTAAGTTTTTAAGCAGTTGATTTTTGTAAATTCTTGTGATTTCAATTTTTCCAAACGTTCCTTTAAATTTTTTAGTGTCCACATCTGATTTACACTACATTCTCGAATACAATGTTGCACAGTACTTTTGAATTTCTCCTTCACAACTGTTAATATCTTAGTGCTGAGTAGGGAAAAGGGCTTGGTTGAACATTTACTGGAACCCGCTATGTATTTTTGTACGGATTTTTATGAAATTTTGGAATACAAGATACATGTGGTAATCCAAAATAATTTTGGTTGTTTGGAATACAAAAAAAAAATGTGAGTTGATGAATGCCCATTTTTTAGAGATCAAATTGTGAAATTTTGAAGAAGAAAAAAGTTTAAAGAAATCAAAGAAAAGCTAATGATAAGAATGAAAATATATTTTCATAATCAAATGGTTTTAAAATGAAGACTTTATACATGTATTATAAATGGAAGCAACTGAAAAGAACTGAAGGTCTGTTAACCGAGGAAGGACAACTTCTGAAGCTGTCCAAACTGCAGCAGACTCAAGCCACGGTTATTTTTCTTACTTATCGATCACTCTTCGTCTGTCAATTTGTATCAAAAGAATGTCCTGTTAGTTATTTTAGTTTCTCTAATTAATATTTCATGTTATATGAAAACCAAAATTATTTGTCATTTTATAGTTTTATAACAATGTACTTTAACAAAACTGAATCGGAAGCTTTGTTTTGTTTGAGAGCTCCGTTAAGAATTATATTCTTATGTTACATTTGTCGAATATCCGTAATTTTTGGTCTGCGTTGTATCATTTTATACTTTAATATACGAGGTTGTATTGGTTGCTGCTCATGTGATATTTATAAGATGTTATTTTTTGAAACCCAAAGTATTTTTCCATTAATCTAACTCTTTTTCGTCAATGTTTTTATGAAATATTGGAAAGTGATTGCACTAATCGATTTTGGAATGCAGGAAATGATATTTTTAACATTTTGTACAGCATTCCTCTTGGCTATGGAAGAATACAGCCAGTTTGCGTAAAATTAAAAAAAATATTATATATATAAATAAACTGAAATGAGATTTGCTAATATCCATTTAAAAAGTTCATATTGATGTCGTGATGTTCATAAGATTTACCGAACCTATAAAGTAATCAGCAGGAATTACCCTGAGTTATCCTTCAGGGAAGGATAATTCTGAAACGTTTCCACAGAGCAGAAATAGCATTAAATACTGTAAGAATAAAAAAAATGAATTTTTTAATTTAGTTGAGATTGACGTTATTTATTGAAATTAATTTTAGGTTAAAGCCAGTGAAATTTTGAATCGTGATAAATCCGATAAGCCTTGAAATTGTCACTAGCTTATAGCAGCTTCTATCGAAGACCCGTGATGGGTAAATGGCCTTAAGTGACACGATCGTGTCAGGAAATCCATGTTTAAGATAACGGGATCCGGAAGCAGGGCTGTTTAAATGACCTCAGAGGGATTCAAGGTCATGTATAAAAATGATATTAAATAAAGAAGAGGATAAAGGAAACCCATAAAATTAACATTTTTAGCTTTGCTTTGCCACCAAGTTTAAGAGCAAAAATAAAAGGTGAAAAAGTAAGGATAACTTGAACATTTCCAAGAAAAATTCAGAGTTTGTTGTTCACAAAACATGTGAGTGCGGAGCTTGCATGCAAGATATACGAACCAGAGCCTTTCTTAACAAAGGAAATTTGTCCTCACTCATCAGTTTCCATTCAATGATAATTTCATTATTATGATTCGCAATTTCGGTTTGTTTTTGAATATTCAATATCGATATTCAAAAAATATTTAGATATACATGTAGCCATTCAGTGTACTTTGTTAATTTCTTGTGACGGTTGAGCTGTATTAATGAAGATAGACAAATTAAGTGCATCTTTTTTTATCTTGAATTCAAAAGTAACCGGTTTTACACTGTGTGTGTCTATGAAGAAAAAAAATCTTCTCTAGTGTGAAGTAATCCTTAATCCAATTTACATATAAATTAGATAAAGCAGTGACTATCACCATTCAACTGTACATGTATCTTTAATTTGGGGATTTATTTCTTAAACCACAATTTTTAATTTTTTTTTTTCTTCTTTAAAGTTTTATTTTATGCATGTAGTATTTTCTTGCATGAAATCAACGTTCAAAACATCCATTAAATGCCACGTTTCTGCTCGTTAATCAAGGAAAAAACAACAGGAAAGTGACAAATTCTGTAATATGAAGAAATTCAGCAATTCCGATCCGATTTGTCTTACTGTTAATCGTGATTGAAGCAAATTTGGAATCTTCACTGTGTTTTTCTGGCATGAACTATAAAAATGATGCCGTTTCTCCGTGAGCCGCTGTTTGGAGAATGAATGTTTTGGTTCCATATCCATCGGCAAAAATTCCATTAGTCGAGTAGTCATCTTATTTTTTATCTCTGTATCTTTTGCAACCAAAGGCTATCATCTGTTATACGAATATCAAAAAATTAGCAAATTGCCGTGAGGTATTAAAAAAAAAATCTTTATCATTTCCTCAGATGAGCGAGAGGTTCACGCATGATGAATTAGTCAATAAACATTAAACTGTGTGTAATAAATTCTAAAATCTCAGGTGGTTTAAATGCTTTATTGATTGATGTATTTTTTCCACCATTACAACAAAGTCTACATGACACCTTTTTCGTTATTTAAACTATGTGCAAGATAATTACTAAATTCATTATCGAACATTCTGAAAATATTTACATCTAGAAATAGGGCTGATAAACCGCTACAAAGGGAGATCGTAAGCCTTTACATTAGCAGGGTAAATTCTACTTTGGCAAACAAGTAGCAAACTCTAATATTTACTCAGAAACATAAAATACGGCTTAATGATCAAATAATGATTTGATAAGTACGTAAAATGTTTGTTCATTTCCAAAGAAATTATATAGAATTCGATCTACAAACAAAATAATAGGATATTGAAAGAGAAATCTATTCTCCCTGATTGGTTCTTTCTTTGATCGTAAGCTTAACAAATAAATGTATATGCAGTATCAGTGCAGAGAAATATTTGCTTTCAGTGTTTCATTTAATTAAAAACAAATTCTATCCTGGACCTTTCTGACCACATTACATACCCAAACAATGAGGAAAGTAAACAGATCATCCCCATCCAGAAAAAAGCAGTTTATACCCCCACAACCTAACACGCCACACGATCGTTAATTTTGCGAATCAACACTGAGGTCAATGCTGAAAGTTTTTAATGTTTGTCAATACTTTTTTTCAGGAATAAATTCACACAGCCAGAAACAGACACAATCAAAGTTTACAGATTGGTCCAGATTCAACAGGTACACAGATATGACAATTGACAAGATTTCGTCATCCAGGTAGATGGATCTACGGAATCGAAGTGTTACCTAGCAACGTTTTAGCATGTTTCACAGCATCTTTTCAAGATACTACTTGATTTAACCAGATAACCAATCAGAGACCTTGTTGTATCTGAAAACGGAGAAATCTCACCATGCCTTTACCAAACAATACTAGCACTACGAGCAGCAAAAGCGGATCGCTGCTAAGCCGTGTAGGAATTAATAAACTTCCTGGAGGGTCAAAAGGACCCGCTCCCCTTCCTCTGTCTAGTCCCCCCACTGGGAAAAAAATGGGGAACGGGGCTAGTGCTTCTAGCATCAATGTGGACGGAGAAAACATAGATATTATCAAACTTAAGACATTGGTACCCGAACTTAAGAAAGAACTCAAAATCAGAGATGCCAAGTTACAACGTTATGAAGCGGAACTTCTCGAAAAATCAAAACTGTTGGAGGATAAGTGTATGGAAATTGCCAAACTCCGTGCTGAAGTCGATAAATTACAATCAGTGTTACATATTAAAGTTCATAAAAATGCAGGCACGGGAGGAAAATTCGACTTTCTGGCCACTATTCAGGAGGATTCACAAATGGCAGGTGCCCAGCAGGAGTTACGACATAAAAAGCAGGGAGTGTCGGCAGAAAGTCCTATGACCCAACAGAATGGCGTGGCAGTGGAGATCAAACATATAGAAAAAGATTTCAGGTCAGTTTTGGACACACACAAGCACAAATATATTGCCTGATTGACGGAAATTCAAAACAAGTTTAGAACAAAACAGAACGTAAGTTTTTTTATTATTGCAGCAAATAATCAAACTGTTATACATTAAATATATGTGAATCTACATACCTAAAACAGGTATTTTCATAATAAAGTCTGAGAGTATGTCATAAAAAATCAATAAAAAGTAAGTTTTCTTAAGCATAAAACGAACACCTGATCATTTAGCACGCTTTGTTCACAAGTAAGAAGTCGGGAACCATATTTCTAACATGGAAATAACATAAAATAACCACAGACCATTTTATGACATTACACAACGATAGTCTCACACGGCGTTGAAAGAAAAAAGGATGTTTCAAGTGATTAAAAAAAGAAATTTATGATCTAGCTAAACACTAGCATGTCTACTTGATCAATACGTACTCGTACTTAAGGAGTATAACATTTGGCATTTAGAGACATTAGGTAACACTGATGACGAATACCGAAAGGCAATGATTTATTTTATTATCACTATAATGACCAATCCATAACCATAGAAACAGCTTACATTTAACTAATTTAGGTCCGCTCCCGTAGAATTATTAGTTCTAATCAACAACTGTTAAGTTTCCGTGATCCTGGGTGTACACAACGTTTTATGACGTGGACACATAAACATTTTTAAATCTCTAATGAGGGCCTCTAATTGCAACACCTGTCATCTATATGTCTTACACATCTCATCATAACATCCAGTTTGTCAATATCCTTATCCCTTTGAACATAATTAAACGAGAAAAGTCTTAATACCCCGAGAACTAATGAGTGTTGTATTATCCTTCAAATATCATCTCCTTCACACATTGGTCTTCCTTGCCTAAGTTTTAACTCGTAATATTTACAGCTTCATTGAGGAAAAAACACTCTGTTTTCACACTATCAATTTAATAAATATCCTCACCAGCAAAAATGCACATTCCTAGCTGTTTCCCATTATTTAATATAATTATCAGGATCTGTAATTCAGGTTTCAATAGGTCTTTTTCTGTACACAGTCTTTTTGTCTCGCCTGCGACGAATGTCGCGAAGCGAGACATAGCGACCATAGATTCCGTCGTCGTCGTCGTCGTCGTCGGCGTCCAACTTTTGGTTAACCCAAATGTCAAAGTTTTATAAACTGCAATAACTTTCTCAAATTTTATTCAGTCTTCTTGAAATTTGGACACAATATTCAGTATGGATAAAAATTTATATCCCAAGTATGATTTTGAAAAAAAAAATTCAAATTTTTCCGTATTTTTTCCTTAAGTTGGACTTAGTTTTTTCATGATAATTTATGGTGAAGACCTATATTCCAGCAACTATAAGTTATAGGGATATGATAATTAGTCAGTGGATACATCATGGGTAACCACAAACGTCAGTACCAGAATTAGGTCATCTTGACCTACATTTTTCTGCATGAGTGACTTTGGTTAAATTTTTGGTGGAGGTCCATATCTCAGCATCTATAACTTATAATGGCATGATGATTTGTCATTGTACAGGTTATAAGTAACCAACAACATCAGTACCAGAATTAGGTCATTTTGACCTACATTTTTCTGCATGAATGACTTTGGTTAAATTGATAATGGAGGTTCATATTTCAGCAACTATAACTTATAGTGGCATGATAGTTAGTCAGTGGATACATCATGGGTAACCACAAACGCCTGTACCAGAATTAGGTCATCTTGACCTACATTTTTCCGCATGAGTGACTTTGCATAAATTTATGGTGGAGGTCCATATCTCAGCAACTATAACTTATAGTGGCATGATAATTTGTCAGTGGATACATCATGGGTAACCACAAACGCCTGTACCAGAATTAGGTCATCTTGACCTACATTTTTCCGCATGAGTGACTTTGCATAAATTTATGGTGGAGGTCCATATCTCAGCAACTATAACTTATAGTGGCATGATAATTTGTCAGTCTACACATCATGGGTAACCAACAATATCAGTACCATAATTAGGTAATCTTCACCTACATTTTCTGCATGAATGACTTGATACATATACAGTGGATTTGATTTCAAAATGCAAGTTCAAATTATTGCGACTCATAACACGTTGCAATATTCGCAATAATAAAAACATCACAATAATTTGTGAATTTACAGGGTATATGTATATATATATAAATGCCAATATAATCGCCAAGGGATTAGATATTAAGTCAGCTGTTCCATTTCTTTATTATTGTATTTTTGAGTTATTCCTTCTGAAATGTCAATAAATGCTTCAGTTTATCAGACAATCATTTCTTACTAACCACAGCGACAGCAGGCGAGACACAGGGTTGCGGGCAACCCTTACGTACTTTTTTTTCCGTACCTAACCCTCTCTTCTGTATGCATCTACAACTATCTGTTTTGTAAATATTCTGTACCTATAGCCTATTTTGAAATGTCTTTACAGATCAAAGCAGCTGATCAAAGATGCAATTCTAGGCAACGACTTCTTAAAAAATCTGGACTCTACACAGGTCCGTGAGATCGTGGACTGTATGTACGAGAAACGAATCAAACAGGGGAACTATATCATCCGGGAGGGAGACGCCGGACAACACGTTTATGTCTCGGCAGGTAAGCATCACGTGACCCCAGAAACCTAAAAAAAAAACAACTAACAAAACCCCTAGAAAAACGATATTTGTTTCGCAAAACTGTTTTAGCTCTACTATTTAAAGACCACAGCAGCTTAAGCGATGGCAAAGTTCCCATCAGTCATTCTGGTTTTAGCTCCACTAGTCGAAGACCAGAAAAGCTAAGTGCCAATCAGTCTGTCTTTCAGTTTAAAATGCTGGTTTTCTTACTGATCTGGACCAATCACAGAATGAACTTTCACCACTCAGTCAACTGAATACTAGACTTAACTGAAAGGTCTGAAAATGTCACTTAATGGCAGGTTCAGTCATTAAGTCACCTTTCAACAGACTTTCAGTCAATTTTCAGTTTACTGAATGGCAGTGTTTCATCATGTGTATTTCTAAAACATTTCATACCAAAGTAGATTCTATTTGTTATAGTCTCTTTATCTATTTTTGCTTTTTATTCATAACAAAACCAGACTTTTTGAAAAATAAGAGTTTTGTGAAATTCTTTCAAAAAGGTATTTATCCTCTACTTTTGATCCATTTTCAGTAAACAAAAATAAAAAGATATACAACTATAAGTATACTAAACTAAGAGAAATGTCTCTGTTTACTGGCTAATTGGTCTTTTGAATCAGGAGAACATTGATAACCTACTAGTATTCAAAGATAAAAGTCTGTAAACTACGCCTACATTTTTAACTGATTTCAGTAAAATTTAGTAGGATAGTAGCTTACAAAAAGATATATTTTCTTTTTATCTATTTTTGGTTTTGACGAATGGTGTTGCCATGGTCATTAAAATTTTTTCGCTGAATTTCGAAAAGAAAACTGTACACAAGTCTATAAATCATTAAGATACATAATTATGTGTATGGATTTTTGGATAACTATGTTACCTAGGTTTATGATAAACCTTTCAAAAGGCTTATATCACAGCTTTTGGTCGATTTGAATTAAACATGCCTCACAAAGAGACTTCACCAAAAACCATAATTCTAATTAATGATGTTGCTTGTTTCATAGTATATGCTACTTTTCTAAGTTTAATTATCAGAGTTACATTCAAACCAATTCTGGTTTAGCTAAATGAGATTCAATATTAAGCTGTTTAACAATTTTAAAGTAGCCCGGAGTTTCAACTAATTTTAAAATACGTTAACTCTTACACAAAAAACCAAAAATTTATGTGAATATACATTCATATTGCATAGCAATTTCCTGTCAGCTCATGTAAGTCTTTTCGTATTTTTTTTTTGTTTTGCTTATACAACCAAGTACTCAATTTATCGTGTTGAATAGAAATGCATATTCTCGAAGTGTCTCATTAGATATATGGAATAATTCTTGTTAATCGGTTTCTGTGAGGATGGCAAACTGGGATCATACATGTATGAGAAGTCTTGCATGAGCGGGGTGTCCTCGGGTTGGCCAATTCCTCATAGACACAAAATATTATCATGCATTCCCAAATTATGCGCCTTAATTTCTATCCAAGTACAATACAAAATTCCTAATGAACAATCTCTGCATAAAGTAATGCAATCTCTAAACATCCTAGTTCTTATAACTAAAATATTTTTATATATAATACTATGACAGGGAAAAACTCACTGACAAAACATGAAAAATCTCTATGAAGAGTCGCATTGTTTTGCGATTAATCAATGTCCTTTTGATCTTGTGGGAAAACGAACCGGTCGATTTTACATATACTTTACCTTAATAATCAGAATTAAATATTTTTAGTAATTAAAAGTCTTGTTATCTACGTCTATTATTTGTTAACGCATTAGTTTCCAAAAATATTAAAATTTGTGTTCCATAATAAGCCAAAAAATTAACTTATTTTAAAGGTTCATTAGATATACAGGGAATATTTCCATATATTTATCACAATTTTTTTTTCTTCTCTCATTATCGTTAAATTTAAATTTTAGGGGGGGGGGATGTATATTGCAGAGATATACAACAAACAAAACTCTTAATAAAATATCAACAAATCACTCAGTTGAAGAATATGTGATATGATCTTGTCTAATTTAATAGAAGACTTTCAAGAGAAGTTGTTTGGAAATTATGTGGTAAAATGATGTCAAAATGCAAGTCTATCGAAGAGAAAAAGTCATATAATTCTTGTCCTTAGATGCAGATATAATAAAACATTTCAATATAAATATGAATACTTTCAGAATATGACACAGACTAACTGTTGGGCTAAGAAATGAAAGCGATTGTACAGTATAGATTTTACTCCCCAAGACATTTTACATATATTATTCCCTATGTTCTTTAATCGTTCTTTCCAAGAATAGAAAAAAATCCTTTGATTTTGTTTTGAGTATTGTTAAAAACCCGATCAATTCTATTAAATAAATCTCACTGACAAAACATGAAAAATCTCTATGAAGAGTCGTATTGTTTTGCGATTAATCAATGTCCTTTTGATCTTGTGGGAAAACGAACCGGTCGATTTTATATATACTTTACCTTCATAATCAGAATTAAATATTTTTAGTAATTAAAAGTCTTGTTATCTACGTCTATTATTTGTTAACACATTAGTTTCCAAAAATATTAAAATTTGTGTTCCATAATAAGCCAAAAAATTAACTTATTTTAAAGGTTCATTAGATATACAGGGAATATTTCCATATATTTATCACAATTTTTTTTTCTTCTCTCATTATCGTTAAATTTTAGGGGGGGTGTATATTGCAGAGATATACAACAAACAAAACTCTTAATAAAATATCAACAAATCGCTCAGTTGAAGAATATGTGATATGATCTTGTCTAATTTAATAGAAGACTTTCAAGAGAAGTTGTTTGGAAATTACGTTGTAAAATGATGTCAAAATGCAAGTCTATCGAAGAGAAAAAGTCATATAATCCTTGTCCTTAGATGCAGATATAATAAAACATTTCAATATAAATATGAATACTTTCAGAATATGACACTGACTAACTGTTGGGCTAAGAAATGAAAGCGATTTGTACAGTATAGATTATATTCCCCAAGACATTTTACATATATTATTCCCTATGTTCTGTAATCGTTCTTTCCAAGAATAGAAAAAAATCCTTTGATTTTGTTTTGAGTATTGTTAAAAACCCGATCAATTCTATTAAATAAATCTATCAGATTCTGTATAGAGAATAAAAGTAGATACCCGTTGTCTCTATTCCTATTTCAGTCACTCATCCTTTAATGGTTCTTGCAAAAATTGCAATCTGCATGCTAAAAAAACGAAAGTATCTTTTCTCTATTTTGAAGTGCATTATTAAGATATATGGGGGTTGCTGTATTGCTAACAAATTGTGTGCTTAGATTTAAAAGGATCGCTTTACCTCTAACAAATGTTTAGCTAATATTGATTTAATTGGATCGCTATTTTGCTCACAAATTCCGTGTTAAGTTTTCTAAGCATTTCAATTTAGCTAACAAATTGTGTGCAAAAATCATAAGGATCCTAATTTGCTAACTTTATGAATTTTTAACACAATTTTCTAAGAATACAGCAGCCCTTATACAGTACGTCCTTCACTGAGCATCGCTGATTTGCTAACAATTTGTATGCTAAGAATGATAAGGATCGCATTCGCTTTACTGCTTTCGAATTGGGTGAAAAGGCTAATTAGGATGAGTGTATATTGCTAACATATTGTCTTCTGATATTAACGTATAGAGGGGCGCTGTTTTCCTACATAGTTTGATCAGGGTGCTGTATTCCTATAAATTTATAGGGATGGATATATCGCCAACAAATTGCCTGCTATAAGAATCTGAGATTCGCTTTGATGCCTACAGATTTTAAGTAAAGCTTTTAAGGATCGTAGTATCACTAACTTTCAATAATAGAATTTAGGAACTGGTGTTATTTGATATTCCAAACACAGAGCATACTAATTTTTTACTTTTAATTGCCAAAGAAATCATTTATTCGTTTGTCTTAAAGATAGTAGATGTCAGTCAAATCCCATCTAAAAACGAATACTATACTAAACTTCCCATAATATTAGTATATTACAAATGCCTTTCCTTTTTAGTTTTCGTAAAAATTATTACAAACAAGTTAGTAAAAGGATTATTGTTCATTGATGCTAAGTTAACACAATACCCAAGTTTAAACGGGCAATTTAAATCAGTTAACTTAAGAAAAGCTGCAGAACTGTAGCTTTGGTGGATCATCCCAATTTTTTCATACCAGCAAACTACACATCTGCAGCTAACTTTAGAAACGCAAAAAAATGTTAAGATCAGTTCAAAATATCAACTATCTCATACCTAAATTTCCTTTTTTATTATGATTTCTTTAATATTTATAAAGAAATATAATAAACGGCAGAGATGGCAGGTATTCTATATGGATATGCCTTGCTGTATTAATGCAGAAGATAAAAATCGGTATTGAAAGAAATTGTATCTATCAGCATTTTATTTTTTAAGAAAAATAAAAAAAAACATTATCAGCAAACAACTTCATTTTCCTTAATTATTTATAATTAATTGTTGATTTTTTTTTAACTCTTTGATGTTTTTTATACAAATCACTTGAAATTACTCTTACAGAAGGTGAATTTGAAGTCCTGAAAAACAACAAAGTTCTGGGGAAAATGGCAGCCGGCAAAGCTTTTGGAGAATTGGCCATTTTGTACAACTGCACCAGAACAGCTTCCGTAAAAGGTAAACCTTTGTTCAATGTATGATAACACATACAAAATGATTTGTTATCAATTTGAAAGAAAAAATGTTTTGACTTTTGACAGAGGTTAATTTCCCTTACTCAATTTTAAAGTTATATTTTAAAACTTCATGTTTTAAATTTGGAAGATATATCGTGTAAATGTCGCTTAGGCTAAGCCTTACATCCTTATATATATATAGTGAGGCTTTATAAAATGACATTTATTTTGATCTACATAAACAGTACAATGCCTACTCTCTTTATTATCAAACAAACAAGATCTTATCCACTTTGTCTCCTACTAGAATCCCCCGACATGATATGTCCTTTTTATCTGCTTAATTTTTTTTTATTGATTTGTTATTTCATAATAAACGTAAGAATATCTAAATATATATTTTACGTTGTCATCGACGTATTTCGTTTTTCATTATTAGTTTTTTCCCTCTTGCGTCAACATACCAATAACATACTTTGTGCAGAAAGACGTATTTTTTATACGGTGTACATTTTTTTAATTAATGAATATATCATTTCAAACACAGACATCAAAATGTATATCTTTAATATCTCCCACTAATACACGTATTTGCCTTGCTATATTTTGTACTTAATTGGTCAATATTTTGAATGTCATCATATACTTATCTTACAGACATCAAACGACCATCTCATTCTTCTTTTCCTGGTTGTCACTATCTGTCAATCACCCGTTTTCATATTTACTTGTAATTAACATACAGCTTCTTTTCCCATTTTCTTGATTCTTTCCTTCTGGTAACTTAGGTACTATTCGCATTCTTTCCTGAAAATAGAGTTTTGTCGTGATATTCTATAAGGTATTGATTGGTCATAGGGTTAACAAAATCGATATGTGTATAATTAATATAATTAAATCTAACACATGGTATCAATGTCAAAGGTTCATATTACATGTAGATCCTTGTGCTCACTTCAAAGCAGGTTGACTGTCTTACCACGTTTCCATAAATTGCTATTACCTTCAATTTTCTGCAAAAAAGTTCCTCTTGTATGATAGGATTATTATAGGAATTATATGCCTGTTGCCCAATCTATTCAGTTTTCTAAATAAATACTGTTTAAAAAGAAAAAAAATAAGTTAACAAATTCATTACGTAATTCAAATCATCATCTACCTGTAGAAACAGGGAGATGGTGTGGCACTCCATTTAATGAAGGAGTATTTTTACTACATGTGACAATGGAAAAAAATGGTGATGAATGCCACTACATTTTTGAATGTACAGCTTTTTTTTTTTAGAAAATAAGAAAAAAAAGTTACATAGTAGTTACTGCAATAGACGAAATGTTGTAAAGTTCAATGAACTCATTGCCAATTCCAATGTTAAATATTTTTAAAAGAAAAGTTCTGTACATTTATTGAAAAAAAATCTTTGAGAATGTCTTTCCTCCTTGATAGTCCACAGGTGTTTTTTCTTTGCATTGAATTCATACATATTTTTATAATGTAAATATTTATTTATGTTTATATATGATATATGTACCTCTGACGATTTGTGATTTATACTTTATGTTCCTCATGTACCACGTTGTATGGTTTGATGGAATAAATCAACTGATTGCTTGATTGGTAATTTAATTATGGTCTTGTATTCCAGCCCTGACCGATGTCTGTGTGTGGGTTCTGGATCGCCGGGTCTTCCAGACCATTATGATGAAGACTGGGCTACAACGACAAGAGGAAAACATTCGATTCCTCAGAAGGTTCAGTAAACACAATTCAAATAAAATCTTACATATACTTCGATAATACGATCTCTGAGACTCAAAGAAATTATTATGTATTGATTTGTAGCAAAAGGCAGGAAAAAGAAACAGAAATAATTATCACTTGGAAGAAAAAGATATTATATTACGTTTAAAATGAAAAATAAATTCCTGTTAAGATACACTTTATTGCCTGGTTGCTGAATGTCTTTGTTATAGACATCATGAATAAATCTCCCATGTTTTGTGTAATTCAATGGGCAATATCCTCAGGCACTCTAAACGATTAAGTGTCCACTCAGCACCGAGCTGTCACATCGTCCAAGTGGTCACTTCAGTCCAGTTATTACAGCAGGGTCCATGTCAGATAAATACTAGATGTGACTTATTTAAAAAAAAATACTCAATAAAAGTCCAGGGTTTCGGTGATAAAAGCAGCTTGTAATTAGTAACGTCTAATTATCTTCCGGAATCGTTTACGCCCACTGGATTCCATGCAATTTTAAAAAAATGCTATGATTTTTTTTTCCTCCTCGAGAAAAAAATTTATTTCCTTCAGAGTTATGGGAATTATAGAAAGATGAATATACACTTAATTAATATGAGTCGATAAGAATTAATGAAAGACGTGAATTAAATTAAATGATAGAAACTCAATAATATATGAATTGTACATATTTTATGCAAGTTTTGTTGTAATTTTATCGGTTTTTTCCTATTTTTAGTGTACCATTACTAAAGAACTTACCAACGGAAAAACTTGCAAGAATAGCTGATTGTCTTGAAGTGGTAAGCTACACTGTCTTATTGTCATAAGGAATAACAATCTCTAAGGCTTTCAATCTGGTACAATAGTTGAGAAATGTCGGAGTGGTACAATATTGCATCTTAATTTGTGAAGGTGCATAAAAAGTTTAGTTACGTCATCAAATATCTAAATAGTTACATAGAATGTGTAAATTGTAGCGTTAAATATCTATATGAATATAAAAATATTTTAATGGTAAAGTGAAGTATCTGGATAGTTATATAAAATACCTAAATGTTACCATGAAATATCTAAATGGTAACACGAAATATCTACATGGTACAAACATGAAATATCTTTACGTTGTAAGGTAATATAATGGTTAAATTATTTTTTTTGTAGTGGTACATGTAAGACCAACAAAAGTATAGTGGGAATAATAATAAGGTGGCAATTAAAACGTCTTGAAATGATAATTAAGTCTCAGAATATGTAGGTGGCAATAATATGAAGTGATAGGGAAAATTCAATATTAAAGTTACAAAAGTTGTAATAAAACATCAAAATACCCCTTGCAAAGAAGTTGTGAAATAAATAAAATACATGTACATGACTGGATTACAAATAAAGTCCATCTGTATACCTAATATAAACAACATGAATACCATAAAAAAGAAAATCTATATAAAAAATCTGAATGATGTAAAATTGGTTTTGTATCAAGAAGTGTCTCTGTTGGTTTTTAAAGGTTAAGTGTCAATACTCTATACACTAAAGAAATTATTTCAGTTCGTGAAGTTCTAGCTATAACCTGCTTGCAGCTTACTTTTTTCTATAGAACTGCTTGAAAATTAAGACGTTTGGGATATAGAACTTAACTTAAATGATAACAATTCTTAAATAATTCTTTTTGTTTATTTCTGAGTATATCGTACTTTATAGTTTCTTTAAAAAAATAGTTATTTTAAAAATTCCGAACTTTTTGAAACGAAGTGTACATGAAATAGCAACCGTCTCTTTCAATCTAAAAAGATTTAAGTTGCAAAGCGAAAATGAAACTTTATTTTAGATGCAAATGGTTTCATAATCCCTCAAATGCTTACTTAACATTAAGATGATAATCTTAATACATTAAGCAAAGATTTTATCCAAATAATTGAAGTATATTAATATCCATTTCTATATTTTACAGGACTTTTTCCCAGAAAATGATTACATCATTCGGGAAGGAGAAACCGGGGACTCATTCTTTATCATTAACAAGGGCGAGGTATAGTCATTGTAGACATTATGAAGGGGCAGGACATTGAATGTAACTACATGTAATCTTTAATTAAAACCAGATTTTTTTTAATGTAACATATTTTCATTTATTTAAAGCTTTTGACTTTGTGATGGTTTTTTTTTCTAATATCAAAGCATTAATTATAAAACACAACGCGTTTAAATGATGTCTTCATAAAATTGAGTTGAAAAATACGACAGATAGTCCAGATAAAGGAAAATAAAAATTGTTAAATTAGACCCTATGGAACATAGTATTACGCATAAGGAATATTTATGAGCAAATTTGTTTTAAATGGCTGGATGTGATACGGAATTGTCCTGGATAAGATTTATATAGTTTTCTTTTGCTTTCATAGGTCAAGGTCACTCAAAAAGTCACTGGAGTGGAAACTCCAATGGAAATAAGGAGACTAACAAGGGGAGACTACTTTGGAGAGAAATCGCTCCTTAGGTAACAAAACAAAATTCTTCTCCCATTTCATTTTTCTATCACACTGTTATCCAAGTAAATGCATTAAAATTTGGACAAACCAAAAACTACTGAATCTCCCTTTATGAGTTATTGACACTTATTTACATCTATTTCTTGTTGTCCATGTATGTTTATGGAATCCAGGAAACGTAATTAGCAAACGCGTGTAATTCTCATAGATCTTCGATCTAGATCCGTGTCTTTAGTAGCACTCGTGAGAGCAATTAATAAATCCCATATATACATCTTAATGACAAAGGTAGTTTCATTGACCAGTATTGATCCTTTCTCCGAGTATGGTCAATAAGCATTTATAACCGATTGTCCGGAAGTCTGTGAGGTCAGTCTAGCTGGATCGCCATTAATCTCGTCTCATTATCCTTATGTCGCCAAATTATTGAGCAGCAACCAGGGATATTACTGCAATACTAAAATAAACATTTTGTGTTGATAAAATTAACTGATAAACCTTAACATTTGTCTAGAATTTTCAAAGACTCAACATTCTAAGTGACATACACGTGTTGATTAGAAACCTCACCAAGAAATACGAGCAACTTTACCCACCAAAAATATGCTTAATTTCAACCCCCGAGTTAATTTTAGTTCTTTTTGCGGGAAAATTATCATAACAAATAGGTAATTTACATGTGATGCTAACGACGTCCAAATGTATGCGAACATTTCATTATTGGAAGATAAAAAGGTGATAGTGATATTCAGAGCCATTACCATCTTCTATCCGCTCTATTTATACAAATATAGGAGAGAGAAATGTAAGTCCTAACAAAAGGAAGTTAATTTCCGCCTCTGGAAATCTAATACCTCAAAGGCAGACAAGATCTGATCAATTCACACAAAAATGTTTCTTTTCTAAAATAAGAAAGAAGAAATTATTAACATGTAGTTTGAATTACCATTAATTCTCAAATAAATGAAACTGTCCATGGTTGTACAGTCAAGTCGTTACAGGGTTTTTTTCCATTCGTATATAAAGTATTTTTTCTCAATACTTTTTACCTTGAATCCCTTAGGAAGGACTTCTTCAATCAAGGCTTGCAGACCCTGGCGCCTCATCCAATTATGAAAAGTGTCTTTACATAAACCTAACATTAAAAAATAAATTGTACATAAGAATTCAATAAATGTAACGAATTATATTCATTGAATGGAGTGTAACTTGTAGCTAAAATTGATTAAAAACGGTGCCAAAAATCTTGGAAGAAAAAATAGTTTTATTTCTTCCGGTAACTTGTAAATCATCTACTAGTATACGTACAGTGCTTGTTGTAATGCTATAGTCACTGAATATTTGTTCCAAAAAGATTATCTTCCTGACAAAATATACAAATTAATTAAGAAAAATCTAAGCATATGAGCAGTAAATTGTAACCTTTCTTGTACAGTGAAGACAGAAGAACTGCTAACGTGATTGCATTACCACCAGGAGTAGAATGTCTGACCGTGGACAGAGAGTGAGTACATTTTGTTTCTATTTCTCTCAGAATATTCTTATCTTTGCTTTGTTCATATCGTTCTCTTCAGTGTAACTTGAAAATAGTCTATCGATTTCAAAGAAATATTTTTTTTAGGATTCCTACAAAGAAATGACATTACAGGACATTGCAATTTAAAATGCACAATGAAGAATTAAATTTACAGATCTCAAAACTTTTATTGTTCATTCCACTTATTTTCAGCTAATATATGATATTTTTATCACTGGGTTTCTGTGAGAAAAAGGAAAGAACTCTATGCTATTATAACACTTTAGATTATTAGCTTTCTTTTATGTATTGTTATACAATGCTCTCTGACATTAGTCCTATAACAAATGAAACCAGATCATTTATATATTGTAGTAGGAATTTTACCATTTCACAGACCCTGGAGTTCTTAGACATTAACAAGATACATATTTATTATTTTGCATTATCGCCTTCATTTAGTGTTGGGTGTTAATAAGGGTGGAATTAATTGTTTTGATTTTTTCAGTCATTTCAATGCTCTGATTGGTGATCTGAATGAACTACGTGAAAAAGACTATGGCGACGAAGCACGGGGAGCGCAAAGGTATCGATATATTAAAAAAAATACGAATAACTGTTATAAACAGGGTCTTTGTGACCTCGGAGAATATATTCGATAATGTAAACAGATAATTAAATAATAAGAATCACATGTTTTAATTATGATAACGAGATATAAACTAAGTCTCAGCATGGAGCCATATCGTAATCCCGGTATCTTGTATATGAGTAGATTTGAGGTATTCTGATAAACGCATTTTTAAGAATCTTCCTTATATCTTTTTTATATCAAATATTCACCAAAAAGTAATAAATTATTGGTGATATAGTAGAGACAGATCGACCTTAATTTAGTCAATGTTAACCAGTGCTGTTGACTCTTCTTCCTCAGAACAAGCGGTAGTAACGGTTCTGATGTTCTGTTGTCCCCAGTACGGGACAAACCGGACAAAGAATTCCAAAATATTCAGCTCAAGGACCTCGAAATCATCGCAACTCTTGGAATGGGAGGTTTTGGCCGCGTAGAACTTGTGAGTCTAAAATAACCTATGGTGAAGGGTCATTAAAAATTTCTTGAAAAACTAGATATAGTAATAATTGGAATTTAACATTGCCTATTTTTTATGGATATTCAAAAGTATGATTGTTTATGAAATCATATATATTTTAAAAACACCAATAATTGCTTAATTATATATATTTTTTAGACTCAGCTATCACATTCTCGATCAAAGACATTTGCATTAAAGTGCCTTAAGAAGAAACATATAGTAGACACGCAGCAGCAAGAACACATTTACTCTGAGAAGAAAATAATGATGGAATCTAGATCTCAATTTATTGCAAGGTATACTAAATACATTTTCAAGAACTAGTCAATTCAATTGATTTTTAATAAATATTAATGAACTACATGGCTATTGGTCTCCATGCAGATTGATTCTTTATACATGTATTTAATTAAATGTTCTTCTATGTACAGAAGAAGCAACATTAGATAGTTAATCTACATGATAGCAACAAGTGATTCATATCAAACATTAATGGCAAAATTTGTTTGCAGTGCCTGTCCGTTACACATTGATCGCACACCGTTATTGTGAACATCACCCTGAATTCGATTAAATTGGACATTTTTGCTCATATGTATATGGTGTTCTGGAGAGATAATTCACTGTCTAAATGACATGTAATCTCGCGTTCTATTCCCGTTTTATTCCTCCAATATCGCGGTTGATGAATTCGGAAATACAACGTGAAAATCTGAAGAGTTCTTCACGTTTCTAAATCGGTCGTGCTGAGTGTTATTGATGGAACTGTATTAAGTACATTGGCAATCATTTTTAATTTGTTCAGAATACAGAGAACTATGGTATTGAAATACATGTCCCTAATTTCTTTTTATGTAATTAAAAAAATCCAGTTAATAAAACGGAAATAAGTTTATTAGTTTATTATCTCGCCTCGACGAAGTCGATTGAGCTTATGCTATACTAGTACCCAGCATTGGTATATCGATATAGTTTAAGGACCAGACCAGTAATTGTAAGCCCTACCTGGACCAAACTTACATGGATCATGCAAAATCTGATTTTTGGATAAGGTTCTTTCTAAATAATTGTCCCATAATCCTGTAACAAAGTATGGATGATGTGTCTAGGGATGACACTTCCAGACTGGATCGTCAAAGTGATCCAAGTAATCTTTGATTAAACCTATGTTTTAAATTATTGAAAAATTAACTTTCATTGTGAAGAGGATTTATCAAATATGAATAGCATGCTAAAGGAGTAGAATCAGACTTTCAGGATTTTCCCCTAAAAATTTCAGGGAAAGTTGAAAAGAGATATATCATTGAATATTTTCTTTTTTTCCAACAAACTTTCATAGCAATTTCAAAACACTTTACTTTCAGATTATACAAAACATTTAAAGATAAGAAATACGTTTATATGTTGATGGAGGCGTGTTTGGGTGGGGAATTGTGGACGATTCTCAGGGACAGGGGCAGTTTTGATGACATCACTGCAAGGTTCTGTGTGGCATGTGTTCTTGAGGCATTTAAGTACCTCCACGACAGGGGAATTATTTACAGGGATTTAAAACCTGAAAATCTTCTTCTGGATCAACACGGATACGTTAAACTTGTAAGTTTTTAAACTCTTAATTTGTCTGATATATTGTGTTGCTTTTCACTAAAGTACCTTAAGAAAAAAAATACAAATTTAACTCACTGTTTTACTTACAACGATAGTTTTTTTCTTGGTAAATTATATAGAAAGGAACTGTAAGTAATGGTAGATTTACAAAAGCCTGTGTTCTTCCCCTAGGTGGACTTTGGCTTTGCCAAAAAGATCGGTCATGGTCGGAAGACGTGGACATTCTGTGGTACTCCTGAGTACGTGGCCCCTGAGATTATCCTAAACAAGGGTCACGACAGAGCAGCAGACTACTGGTCACTCGGAATCCTCATGTTCGAGCTCCTAACGGGCAGGTAGGAAGATAGGTCAACTGGAACTGAAAATAGGCCAACTGGAACTGCAGTTCCAATGTTACTGCATAATGAGTATACGTGTTCGCTAACAGCTCAGCTACCTGTTTTATTTAAGAAATAAACAACGTTATTCAGTGAACATGGCGTTATGAATAGCAATTGCTCTGCTGGCATATTCCATGATGCGCGCTAGCGCATCATGGAAAATATGCCAGCAGAGCTATTGCTATTCATAATGCCATGTTCACTGAATAATCGTTGTTTATTACTTATATTTGCATTCTTTGATTTTTTTCAAGAATATCAGAGGAAATCCTAACTTACATAAGGACGTGGCTTCTTGTCTTCAGTAAAGGAAAACATACGGCTTTAAAATCGGTACACCTGATCAATGCTCCTTTTCTCTGATAAATCACAAACAATTTTTAAAGTATTTCCCTCTCAAACACAGTTATCTGGATACAAGCAGCGCCGTCATCACATTCTCTTAATTTTTGTTTTGATGCAGTTGTGACGTCATCGATCAACGTTATTGAAACCCTCTGACAAAAATCAATAATTTAACGCTATGATGAAAAATGATAATGCTTCCATAATGATTATTACTCCAGAATGCTTTTCTATGATTTTTTTTTTCAGTTTTTCTATTTATTTTTAATAGCTGAAATCATTTTTGAAATAGAATTTTCTCTTTCTGAATGTTATTACCCAAGTGTGAAGAGTTATCGTTCTTTGTACAAATATGCATGATACGAAAAAATAAAAATTTGGCAGTTCTCAAAAATTTTTAAGAATTTTATTATACAATTAAATACAATGACCAAAATTAAATTTTTAAAGATATAAATCAGCAATTTTAAATATTCTGAATTTCTTTTTTTTTTCAAAGAATATAATTAAAAACTTATATTTATGCCTCTCATGAAACATTTCATATATATACTTCTGAACACTATATACATATGTGTAGCAGAGCTTGATCTGTACGAGTGCGATAGAGCAATTGCACTTATAGCAGTAGCAGTTGCGTCTATAGTCCTATGAATGCAGTTGATGTGGACATGTTCATAGTGGGAGAGTGCAGTGGATATGCAAATATATATAAGAGTAAGAATGATATGAAATGAATTCCTGATAATAAAGAAAAGATTATTAAACACAATTTTGATGATCAGCAATTAATAATCTTATTTTAAGGGAAATCAGAAGCATTTCATATATCTTTAATATATTTTTTTCTAAGAATTCAAAAAAAAGTTTGTTGTGAAGTTAAAGAATACGATTTAGCCGCTCGTAGTGATATGGAATATTTGAACATTACTTCGACAGTAGCCTGGGTCTTCTCAGCCCACTTGTCTGGCTTAAGCTTGCTTGCACCATTAAGAATGAGCTACATGTACGAAAGAACACTTCTGTTTGATTAATATCAAGGTTGGTTCAATGGCATCCTTTTGCTTTTAATCAATATGTTCAATTAACGATTGCCTTTTACAGTTGAATTCCATACTCCAACAATTCTGATCGACTGCCTCAATTTTCACGTAGCGTATGAAACATGAGCAGCATATATACAGCGTTAAGGGCTTCTTTTTCTTCCTTGTTCTCTTTCATCAATTTAATTAATGTATTTTGTTGGACATGAATCTGACGCTGGAAATAAAATACGTTCAGTTGTCAATTTCCTTCCGGTAAGGGTTAAAGAATAAATGCGATGAAATGACTTACAACAAACCAACATGCTTTTAGCAGAAGTGTAGGGAAACTCAACATTTATACTTTCCTTTCTAGAACAGATTTGTTCACTTTGAAATGAAATTACCTAAGACATTAACATCCCCTGTTGCGTAAGCTTATATGTGACATCGTCTTAGATGTTTTGTAAAGTACATCAGAAAATGTCTTTTACGTGCTTTAAAATAATCATCATTCTATTTTCGGTTGAACTGAAATTGTTTGTCGTATTGCTATTATTAATCACTACCCTAAATAAATGTTTCATTTGGAAAACACACGTTAGCATCTTTTTTTTTTTGCAATTTGTTTGTTTGATATTTGTTATTAGTCGTAAAGTAATGTATAATGTTTTTCTTGCTTGTCTCCAATCTTTGCAATAATGTCGCGGTTGACCTTTTTATTAAATTTAGCCATTTATAAGAAAATGGTTCTTATCTGATAAAAATGTTATTATATTTTTAGCTCACCTGAGCCGAAGGCTCAAGTGAGCTTTTCTGATCACATTTTGTCCGGCGTCCGTCTGTCCGTCTGTCTGTCTGTCTGTAAGCTTTTCACATTTTCGACTTCTTCTCAAGAACCGCTGGGCCAATTTCAACCAAACTTGCCACAAAGTGTCCTTGGGTGAAGGGGATTCAAGTTTGTTCAAATGAAGGGCCACGCCCTCATTCAAGGGGAGATAATTAGGAATTAATGAAAATTTGGTGGCATATTTTAAGAATCTTCTTCTCAAGAACCACTGTGCCAGGAAAGATGAAACTTATGGGGAAACATCCTCAGGTAGTGTAGATTCAAATTTGTTCAAATCATGACCTTCAGGGATAGGATGGGGCCAAAATGGCCGACCAAAGTTTTACATAGAGATATATAGGAAAATTCTTTAAAAATCTTCTTCTCAAGAATGACAAAGCCATAATTCATCATATTTATATGGAAGCATGCTCAGGTAGTGTAGATTCAAGTTTGTTCAAATCATGACCCCCGGGGGTAGGGCGGGGCCAAAATGGCCGACCAAAGTTTTACATAGAAATATATAGGAAAATTCTTTAAACATCTTCTTCTCAAGAATGACAAAGCCATAATTTATCGTATTTATATGGAAGCATGCTCAGATAGTGTAGATTCAAGTTTGTTCAAATCATGACCCCCGGGGGTAGGGCGGGGCCAAAATGTTTTACATAGAAATATATAGGAAAATTCTTTAAAAATCTTCTTCTCAAGAATGACAAAGCCATAATTTATCATATTTATATGGAAGCATGCTCAGGTAGTGTAGATTCAAGTTTGTTCAAATCATGACCCCCAGGGGTTGGCCGACTAAAGTCTTTAAAAATCATTTTCTAAAAAATAGCAAATCCATGATTGGTCATGGGACTACTTTTGGATTTAAACTTTACAATAAAAAGCCATTTTCTACTTTTTCCTACCCTAAGTGCTCAGGTGAGCGATGTGGCCCATGGGCCTCTTGTTTTATTTTGTCAGAATTCTATAAAGTGCTGTGTTGATGAAATGTTTAGTGTCCTAACAAAGTCTTTCAGTGTTATCTTGCATTTTCAGATATCATGTGGCACACAGCATCGATATTGTATTTTTTTGGTGTTTCCACATAAATTATTTCAATCGACCAGTTTGACTGTAATATTTTAACTCTCCTTTTTCCTTTTGAATTATTGAATCTATTTGAAAGCTATACAGCGTCGAAGATTATTTGTTCCACATATAGAAATTATAACTTTAATATGAGTTCTTCGGTGATTTATGTAAAAAGCACAGTTTTCACATACGACAGTTATTTTCATCTTCTTGGCAGTTAGCAGCTCAGTGTAGTGACCAAGCTTACTTTAAAAGTGAGTTTCTTTGCGAGGACAATCGGAAAAATCATGGGGCTTTCTTAATAAGGAGCTCTTTAATAGAACCTTTTTAAAATGTGAAAAAATAGAATTTAATACTTCTAGATTGATTGTAATATACGTGTACTTTATATTGCATTACTTATTGAACGACCCTCGTATCACAAAAGATGACGTACAGTGCAGTGATAATTTATCTTTTACTTATTCAATTAGTGACTTTAGTCTGGATTGATGCAAGAATTTTAACCTATAAACCTATAAACATGGTAAATGCGGGGAATGCGTGTTTAATATGGTGTTTCTTAAATTTATGAATCCGTATACTGACCCAAAAGTAAGAAATTATATATTTAATTAAATCAATAAACAGACATCAGTCTAACATATAACATTCTTCAAAACACGAAGAATGTTAACAACTTTCACCATAGTTATAGTCATTTAAGACAAATTTGGCAATTTTATTATAGTTGCGTGTAGTTTTATAAAAAATAAAACAGGTTGCAAATAAAACTGAAAACCCACGGATTCTTTAAATGAAATTCTTTCTAGGCAAAGAAACAGCTATAACTTTCCACAAAATTTCTATGGTATTATTACTATAAATCTTTTTCGACTTTTTAGAAAATGCTGTTAATATTTCAGTCCGCCATTCTCTGGATCTGATCCAATGAAAACATACAACATTATCCTGAAGGGCATAGATGTGATAGAGTTCCCACGACGAATAGGGAAAAATGCAGCCTCCCTCATCAAGAAATTGTGCAGGGACAACCCGGCAGAAAGATTGGGTTACGGGAAGAACGGAATAGTTGATATCAGAAAAAATAAGTAAGTGGTCGAAATATTATGAAAAGTTGGTCGAAAATTACGAATGTGTTTACTTGAAAGATACTGATTATAGAAAAAAAAAATCAGAAAGTAACGTGAGAAGTATACTTTTGAAGAAATGAAACAGTACCATAACATCAATGTGTTCTTGACAAGGTTTGTTTCTTTTTCAGGTGGTTCCAAGGTTTTGACTGGGATGGCATGCTTCAGAGAAAACTCATTCCTCCAATCATTCCACAGGTAAGATTTACCTATTAAAGAAAAATTAAATATTATTCATTCACCTGTACATTTTTGTAATGAAATATATGAAGATAACGAACAGTATTCAAGCTCAAAAGTCCAAAAACAATACAAAATAGGAGCAAAGTAAACACGGACCTCCAAAACATCAGAGATGGGATCAGGTGCCATGGAGGAGTGAGCATTATTTATTTCAGTAATTGGGTCAATCCCATGAGTTACTTACTAAAAGAAAAAAGAAAGAAAATCTGACATAACCTTTTAGAAAAATGCAAAATATGAAAGATATACATGTAATCATTGGTTGTGAACAGGAAAAAGTGTCTCCTACAAACCAGAAAATGTTCTGAAAAAGCTCATTGAAATTAAAGGAATATGGTCAAATTTCAGGTTAAAGGACCAGGGGACTATAGCAACTTTGACAGCTATCCAAAAAGTACAGAGGTACCTCCTGATGAAACTTCTGGATGGGATTTTGATTTCTGAAATTGCTTTGAGTGAACACTACACGCACACTTGTAAGCTTACTGTAAGGAGCTTGGTAATGTAGTTATTTATTTAATTTTGTTCCTATTTGTTAAATTTTTGTTACAATTTTTTACTTCTAAAGACTTAATTGGTTTAAATCTCTACTAATCAAAAACATGCTTGTGTAATATCCTCTCTGTATAAACAATTTATCCACACTCCTTTAGACAGATTTGTTAATTTTCTTCGATTTTACTATTAGGCTACAACTTATATACATTTTTCTTTTCATCATTTTTTTTTATTTTTATGAACATTTTTGTCAAAGTTTCAAAAATAGAAATTTCAGGGAAATTTTTATTAATTATATACTCTCCTGCAGTTTTAATCCTATATCAATTAACTTGTTTTCAATTCATCTGCATTTCCAAGCATATGTCTACACATTCAGTTGTTTATTGATTTACGAGTGGCATTGCCATGGTAACCGAAATTTCGAATTCAAATTAACATATGTATTAGCATCTTAAGTGTTCACACTGTATTTTATAAGAAGAGAAAGAGTAGCTTTCAGATTTTCAAAATTACTTTGGAAATCTAAATTTCTCTGCATTTGACTTGAATAATAAAATGATGCCGACTTCTTGTTTTCAAATGGTTATTTCTGTGAATCATATTAGGGAACTTGCTTGCTCGGAATTATGATTACCAAATAATGGTGCAAAAGATTTCTATTATTTTTCTTTAGATTGATGTGTAAGATATTTGCCTTTGTGTTGACAGGTGTTTGGAGTTGATTATCCTAAAACAAGGACATCTTTGAGAAGAAATTAACAGTGCTTAGCGTCAAAGAAGAGAAAACTCCAATTTACAACTGTTTTTATGACAATGTGTCGTTTTCGTTGTGTTATATATTATTATTTGGGATTAACCTGGTGCTATATTGCTGACGTCATTGGAAATTGTGCAAAATTTGATGACATCATCGAGGAAGGAATGATTTATTGTGTTATTAATATCAATTTTTCTGTGATATTGCCGTCTTGGATATTCTGTCATTTGGATGACATTAAACAACATGGATCATTTTCATCATTACATGAAAAAATACTCCCATTGGTGTAGTTCATTAATATTAAATGGAAAAAGAATCGGATTATTATATCCAAACCACACTTTATTTACAGTTTCTTTCTAAAAACGTAATTTAATGATTGCTTTGTTTGATCTAGGTTTTGTTGGGTAAAACAGAGCTTTTTGTTCATGTATTTAATCATCTCACTGGTCAGCTGCTTGTCTTGACGACTTTGGCCGCGAGAGATCTGCTCAAGATATTTCTAGTGAAATCAAATACCTGTTATTGTTGATATAAGGACCCTGTTGCATATTTGTCTTCCATTTTATATAGAGTTTATAGAACGACAGTAGAGTCAAGTTTGCCGCATCGTCTTTGGTGTGGTTTCGTCGTACATGTATGTTTTTTGGTCTTATTTTAATGTTGCTCGATTGTATATTCGGAGTATTTTATAAATAAAGAAGAAAAAGATGAACAGTGCAACACATTTTGTTTTCAGTTCTTGTTTTATATTCATCCGATTGATGAAAGTTGAATCAAAAAAGCTTTTTATGAGTAAACGTATTCCAATTGAAACCTGAAAATGATGGCAGATATTCATCATGGAATATAAATGAAGTTGTTTCCCGGATTAAGCCAATACTGCTTCACAATCATTATTAAAAATTTGCATCTGTGTTTTAATTTTTTTTGTTTCATGAATCGGAGTTTAATGATAAAATTATGTTCTCTTTTTGTAATCTTTGACTAATAATTTGACTAAAATGGAAATTGGCTAATCCGAATTTTCTCTATTTTTCTTAAATTTTTAGGTTATATTGGTTAATTTTAAATGTTTCCTATATTAAATTTTTTCTCATTTTCACATATGGTAAAGTTGTCACATAAAGATACAAAATGATACAGAAACAAAAAGGTTTGGTCGTTTACTAACAGAAAAAAACCCACTTATTACCAGTTTCTTGCTCAAATCTGTACTTACATTGGAAGCTTTTAAAGGTGCATGGACACAGATTTGAAGTTAATATTTTCTGTGTAATATTACGACTTCTATATTTTAATAACATTTTACACAAAATTAAATTAAAAATCTTATTTCATCTAAAAGTTATTAAAACTTCAAATTTTTAGACGGATTTCATAAACACATCCTTGCACTTTCACAAATTTTAATTTTATTCTTAATACTTAGGAAAAGTGGCAATCTTGTTGTGTATAAATGAAAAATATTAAAACTATAATCCAGAAAATTCAAGGTAGAAATGTTCGAAAGCAAAACATACACACAATATATTGTCAGTCCGTGCAGTTGTGGTGAGCAGACTTTACGATCGAACGCATCCGGTGAATCGTAAACATCAACAATAAAAGAGCTCGTGCCCTGTTTACAAAAACTGTACGTTTCACGGGTGTGATCAATTTGCTAAACTCTGTACACAACACTTAAGCTTGGAATGGGGATACTTGTGAAAGAGTTTTGCTTTCTAACATTTCTACTCTGAATATAATTATTTTTCTGGATTAAAGTTTTAATATTTTTCTTTATTTGCCTTTGAAATAGCATGCACACACAAAAGAGAACAAAAAGGATCATTTTCTCATACTATAACATTTTTAGCTCACCTGAGCCGAAGGCTCAAGTGAGCTTTTCTGATCACATTTTGTCCGGCGTCCGTCTGTCTGTCTGTCTGTCCGTAAACTTTTCACATTTTCGACTTCTTCTCAAGAACTGCTGGGCCAATTTCAACCAAACTTGCCACAAAGCATTCTTGGGTAAAGGGGATTCAAGTTTGTTCAAATGAAGGGCCACGCCCTCATTCAAGGGGGTATAATTGGGAATTAATGAAAATTTGGTGGTATGTTTTAAAAATCTTCTTCTCAAGAACCACTGTGCCAGGAAAGATGAAACTTATGGTGAAACATCCTCAGGTAGTGTAGATTCAAATTTGTTCAAATCATGACCCCCGGGGGTAGGGTGGGGCCACAATGGGCGACCAAAGTTTTATATAGAAATATATAGGAAAATTCTTTAAAATCTTCTTCTTAAGAACAGCAAAGCCATGATTGCCCATATTTATATGGAAGCATCCCCAGGTAGTGTAGATTCAAGTTTGTTCAAATCATGACCCCCGGGGGTAGGGCGGGGCCACAATGGCCGACCAAAGTTTTATTTAGAAATATATAAGAAAATTTAAAAAAAAATTCTCAAGAACAGCAAAGCCATAATTGCTCATATTTATATGGAAGCATCCCCAGGTAGTGTAGATTCAAGTTTGTTCCAATCATGACCCCCGGGGGTAGGGCAGGGCCACAATTGCCGACCAAAGTTTTATATAGAAATATATAGGAAAACTCTTTAAAAATCTTCTTCTCAAGAATAGCAAAGCCATAATTGCTCATATTTATATGGATGCATCCTCAGGTAGTGTAGATTCAAGTTTGTTCAATTCATGACCCCCATGGGTAGGGCGGGGCCAAACGTTTGGATTTAAACTTTTCAATAGTATTGTAAACCAATTTCTACTTTTTCCTTGCCACAATGCTCGTGTGAGCGATGTGGCCCAAGGGCCTCTTGTTTTTTATATGAATGGGTCTTCTCTCCATTTTTTTTGAAAGATAATCCTTGAAAAGTTTGCAATAAAATATACATTTTTTGGTTTACAAAAATATGCAGCAAAGACCCACAATACCTTAAAAGTACACTTTTATGACAAAACATTCGAATTTTTTCGGAAAATACTTGTTCAAAGTCTGTTTCGTCAAGGGCCATATAACAAACATAATTTAAATGCCACACCATGTAATGAGCTGTATAGCATAGTGGTTAGCGTGTTAGTCTTATAGCAATAAGACTCCGGATTTTTATTGCTAGGGCCGGATTTTTATTGCTAGGGCTCAAATCCCACAAATACCATATTATTTTTGGATAAAGATAAATTCAATATTTTTTATCTTAGAAAAGATTTTTTATCATGATTTCATTAATTTCAATAACGAGAACTGAAACAATCAATCAATTCAATCAACTTGAATTCAATTCAATCAATTCATATTGAATTGGATTTTTTAAAATCTTAAGATATAGGCACTCTGCACGCCTTGTTCTCCCATCTTCTTTTATTTTGCTGTAACAACGTGTTATTATGATAAATTTGTATGTAATTTAAACCTTTTTGATCAATTAGACTAAAATAAAGCATTAAATTGCTTCAGAAGAAAGACTTCTATACAATCGAATAATTATACAGTGTTATCACAGGCACTTGTTTCAGTAATAAATTTTTAACCCATAGTATAATAATAACACAAGGTATCTCCGAATTACACGGAGTACCCCCCTCACTTAGAATCACGCTTAGAATTCACTTTCAGAGGAAATGCACGGGTAAACTGTTTATACCTATGTCTTCTACGATAATTTATCACAACCATATCTGGCATGCTTGTCTTTATTTTCTTTTATCTCCGTAATCAGCGTCAAAATTCTGCTCGCCGGGATGAAAGTCAAACTCAACCATAGAATGGTATGTTCTAGTATAGAATGGTATGTTCTAGTCTCGAGCAAAGAGCAAAATTAAACAAGAGGCCCATGGGCCACATCGCTCACCTGAGCACTGTGGCTAGGTAAAAGTATACATTGGTTTATTGAAAAAGTAAAATCCAAAAGTAGTCCCATGAACAATCATGGATTTTCTATCTTTGAGAAGAAGATTTTTAAAGTATTTTCCTATATATTTCTATGTAAAACTTTGGTCGGCCATTTTGGCCCCGCCCTACCCCCGGGGGTCATGATTTGAACAAACTTGAATCTACACTACCTGAGCATGCTTCCATATAAATATGATAAATTATGGCTTGGTCATTCTTGAGAAGAAGATTTTTAAAGAATTTTCCTATATATTTCTATTTAAAACTTTGGTCGGCCATTTTGGCCCCGCCCTACCCCCGGGGGTCATGATTTGAACAAACTTGAATCTACACTACCTGAGGATGCTTCCATATAAATATGAGCAATTATGGCTTGTTCATTCTTGAGGAGAAGATTTTTAAAGAATTTTCCTATATATTTCTATGTGAAACTTTGGTCGGCCATTTTGGCCCCGCCCTACCCCCGGGGGTCATTACCGTCTTCCTTGGAAGACGGTATTGTATAGTTGAAGTTTTTTACAGTCTTCGGATTATGCACTTCCTCTCTTTTGTGATTGGTAGAAAATGCATGATGAGAAAATTTTCAATTATTTCATTGGTTGAAATGCTGTTCAAGGCAAGGGAGATCACTTTCTGATGATCTAATTTTCGTACGACTTAACAATTTTGCGAGATTTTCAATCTTAAAAAAAAATGACAAAACGAACAACAAAATCAGCAGTAATTAATTCCTAATAACATGATTTTTTGTACAGCAAAAAATAAAAAGATCTCTTTAACTTCATTATAAATAAAATTTGATTTTTATTGCTTGCAGGCTTTACAATTTGTTATTATTCTTTCCCCTTTCTTGTTTGAAGAAGGAAATGGAATCAGCCGAGGTTTGCCGAAAGCTCTCGGCGAGTCAAATTTTTTACGGAGATGACCGAGCGACAACCGTGGTAGGGCTAATGCCAGTAAAAAGCTAATGTAGAAATACAAAATCAAGAAATTCAAAAGAATTATACGGCCTGATAGGTGTAGATCAGTTTACAGTTTAAGATTGTTGCTAAAGACGGGAAGCTTTTTTAAAAAGGTCTACTTGTGATTTGAACAAATTTGAATCTACACTACCTGAGGATGCTTCCATATAAATATGATGAATTATAGCTAAGTCATTCTTGAGGAGAAGATTTTTAAAGAATTTTCCTATATATTAAAATGTAAAACTTTGGTCGGCCATTTTGGCCCCGCCCTACACCCGGGGGTCATGATTTGAACAAACTTGAATCTACACTACCTGAGCATGCTTCCATATAAATATGATGAATTATGGCTTTGTCATTATTGAGAAGAAGATTTTTAAAGAATTTTCCAATATATTTCTATGTAAAACTTTGGTCGGCCATTGTGGCCCCGCCCTACCCCCGGGGGTCATGATTTGAACAAATTTGAATCTACACTACCTGAGGATGATTCCCCATAAGTTTCATCTTTCCTGGCACAGTGGTTCTTGAGAAGAAGATTTTTAAAACATGCCACCAAATTTTCATTAATTGCCAATTATCTCCCCTTGAATGAGGGCGTGGCCCTTCATTTGAACAAACTTGAATCCCCTTCACCCAAGGATGCTTTGTGGCAAGTTTGGTTGAAATTGGCCCAGCGGTTCTTGAGAAGAAGTCGAAAATGTGAAAAGTTTACAGACAGACAGACAGACGGACAGACGGACAGACAGACAGACGGACAGACGGACGCCGGACAAAATGTGATCAGAAAAGCTCACTTGAGCCTTCGGCTCAGGTGAGCTAAAAATCAGTGGTTATAAAAATTCAATTCCATTGTTTAAATATTGCAATGAGTAAATAGAACTTGTTTACGTCTGATTTTCCCTGAAAACATTACGATCTTTATCTGATGTATTTTTAGCCAATCAAAAT